>NC_044929.1:21256356-21293777 GCF_003576645.1 Ipomoea triloba
TTTTTTTTTTTTTTTTTTTTTTTGGTATTTCTTGAATAAAAAAATTATATGGCTTTAGATTTTAGAACCCCACTCAACTTATAAAATAAGATAAACTATCAAGTATCAGATGAAAGACAACCTCGGCATCAATGAATTGAGTATCCTTGACTTCATATTCAACATTTTCTTTCTTCTCTTCTTCCCGTAGAAGAGCAAGGACATCATGCACCAAAAATTCTTCAGTATTAGGAGCAGTAAGAGCAGTCAAATCTATATCTCCATCAGGAAGATAAGTCTTAAGAGGCACTGATCCATATGGGAAAACCTATAAAATTAGCAAATATATTAAATGAAACTTATCTATTAAATCAAATAGGATTTTGATGTTTTATAAGTATTAATAAATAAATAAAGTTAATAAACCAAAATATTGGTATTACTGCCTCAACACAAGACTGTAATCAAGTAAAAAAATTATTGTGTGCCGAAGTTCTAGCACCCAATCAATCCTCTAAAAGCAAACATCAGCTGATAACAGTTGGATAATAAATTTCATCAAGTTTTTAGACAGACAAAAAAAAAATGGAGCTGATATACTGCATCCTATAGCATCACTATTCCCATTCAGAATATCATGGATAATATTTTTTGAAAACTATCATGGATAATATATATATATATATATATATATATATATATATAACAACTCACATATACGAGATGCTAAAATAGGGCAAAAGCTATACTGCTAATTAGTTTGTGCAGGAATGAACATATTGGTTCACATAAGAGTGCATGTAAAATATCAAAGGTAGTCATTCATGTTCAATGTAATTTCAATAATATTTTTGTCACAGTTGCATATCAGCATATGTATGTGATCAAATAGTTTCTTGGTCCATCAATGGCACTTCTGGATTAAAAGGAACTTAAAGAGGGACACCATTTGCTGCTCAAACTGCGGCAACAATTGCTATCCGTATAGTAGTGGATCAAGGTATGCAAAGAGCAGAAGTCATGACTAAATGGACAACAAAACCTAGACTTAACAGAGCATTGGAAATGAAATTGATACACCAAAAGCAGTTTCAAGCAGTTGAAATTGAATACTTAAATCGTTAAAACAGGCCAATCTTGCACAAAGCCTCTCCATAACAGTCACCTTATGCTTCAAATGGGCAACAAAATCTAGACTTAACATAGCATTGGAAATGAAATTGATACACTCATACACTAAAAACAGTTTTCAAGGGGTTGAAAATTGAAATTGAATACTAAAATCATTAGAACACCGCCAATCTTGCATAAAACTCCATAACAGTCACCTTATGCTTCAAATGCAAAACGAAATCTAGACTTAAAAGAGCAGTCAAAAAAATGAAATTTTACACACTAACACTGCTCACTCCATCCACAAACACAACATACACGCAGAATCACACAGGCAACACAAAAGCAAGGCATGCAAAGAGCAAAAAGGAGATGGAAAAGCATCGAATTATACCTCACAGGCAAGAGAATCTCTGATCAGCTTCTGGATATACTCCATGACGTCCTTCCTCTTCTCCTCGGAATCCATGGTTGGGTGGATACAATTCACCAACTCTTGGATCATTTCCTCGGCCGAAGCCCAGCATTCCTCAGCAATGGCAGACGGATCAGGATGAGTGATCCCCAAACGGTCCTCCATTCCCGCCCCTCTGGGCCCACCACCACCACCGCAATACCCCATAATAACAGAACCCCCAAAACCCCAAACGCGGAAACTCACACACCTAGGGTTTTCACTTCTCAGACCACAACACACGCAAAATCCTAGAGATAAACCATACAGCGGGAGAGGGGTTTTATACACAAAATCATGAAATTGGAAAGGAAAGTAAAACTGATCAACAAATATCTCAAATGACGATGTCTGTGTATATACATACACAGCTCAGAATCCTCAGATATCTGTGATCAGCTTGTATGAATGAATGAATGTCAGAGAAGAAACGAGAAGAGAAAATTCACAGATAAGAGACAACTCAAAATTGTCTCCCCTCTCAACTCCCCCCCACCCTACCTGCAACACCCCACCACCCCTCCTTATCAGTTCTTCTTCTTCTTCAGAATTTAGGGGGAAAAACAAAAGAAAAAATACAAATAAACCTGCATATCCGTCAGACCTCTTGCTATTTATGCATTGAATTTCAGACTTTTCAGTTTGGATAATTTCTCTCTCTTCGTGACTGCGCATATACATACAGGGGGCGGTGATTTCGGTTATTAAAAAAATCAGAACAAAATCTAAAAACAGTAATCTAAACTTAAAAATCATAGGAAAAAGTGTCAAATAGGCCACTGAACTTATTGCTTTTGTGCAATTGGGTCATTGAACTTAAAAAGTGTGCAATTCAACCATCAAACAAGCAAAATTTGTGCAATTGGATCATTTTTACAAAAATTTTTAATTCAATTTGAGTTAAAAACATTTCAATATTGACTCCCAACTAGTATTGTAGAAGAAAATGTCACTTTTAATACATATATGTTAGTAATATAATTGAATTTTACCAGAAAATTTTTGTAAAAATGGTCCAATTGCACAAATTTTGATTGTTTGATGGCTGAATTGCACACTTTTTAAGTTCAATGGCCCAATTGCACAAAAGCGATAAGTTCAGTGACCTATTTGACACTTTTTCCAAAAATCATATTACCAAGATAAAATAATATTCGTTTTTAATTAAAACGGTAATGAAATTACATAGTCGTGTTTTTAAAAAAATTCAACTAAATACTAGCTATTATTTTGATTTTCGTTTTTGGTGTGTAAACAGATGAACCAAACATACCTTTAATTTTAATTTTGGCGTGTCAATTACTGTTTTTTTTTTTTTTTAGTTTGAATATGATATCTGATTATTAAAATTTTGACACTTTATGTATATTCCTAAATATTAAGAATGACAATTTTTGGAAGGAATACCCAAATTAGTCGGTATGTTAAAAGATTACAAGTTTGACCATCGGCCCTAGCAAAAGCGTTACATTGTTTGTTGTTTTTTTGTTTTTTTTTTGAGCTTATCAATTAGGATTCATTTTTTTAGCTTAGCGGAATTACCTAAACAAAAGTTAGTAATTTATATGATATTATTTTTCGTAAAATAGCTAGGTTAAAGTAATTAATGCTTGTGGATTCTTATTTCCAAAATAGTATTGAATTATTTTTTTTTATTACTGGCACGATGTATTGTGATATTTCTAGTTAATGAATTTAATCTTTTTATGTCAAAAAATCTTAATTTTAGATATTCATCTTTTGAATATGATAATACTCCCATCATCTCATATTTTCTATTTGATTCCATTCCATTTTAAGAGAGGACATTATACGATAATTCAACCGAGAGAACGTTAATAAAATGATCATCCAAAAATAAAAATCATGCTTTATCTATTCAGTCATCTCTTTTGAGTACCGGGGCAATGATTTAGATTTGTCATTGTGCTCAAGTGCTCCATTAATTTGATGAAAAGATGCAATGTGATTAGGCTAAAATACTAAAAGTTGACTCGCAACTTAATTTAAGATTTTGACTTCAAAATTGAGTTTTAGCTCAACCAATATAAACGCAAAAAAGTCCAAAGATAATTTGATTAAATCAAAAAGGTCAATAGACAATTATTAAGAGTCAAACTATGAATCTTGTAGTTAAGTCAATTAGTCCCGGTCAGTATTAATCCAATTTAAGCTTTTATAAACATGATAACAAACGAATTGAATCATTCATTTGGTATGACCAATTCATAAGCTTACGACTTGCGGCCTCGTGTACTGACCGTGATCTTGCCATTTTCTTTACGGCTTTCGTTGTAATAAAAATTGGAATTTTTTGGGCGGAATTTAAGGATCTATAATGCGAACCCACTGGAATTCGTTATACTTGCTTCTCATTGCTCAACTGAATTCACTTTTCCTCAAAATGTTTCCTTAAGTCAAGGCCTCAAAACTCCTTTTAATTTATATAAATGTTTCTTTTCAAATATACAATACAAAAAAGAATGCAAAAAGAACCAAACAAGTGTGCAAAGCAACTAACTTATGCAGAGATGCCAACAAAGTTTGTTTGGAAACAATCAACAATGGAATTTGTTCCAAGACAACAAGGATTCTCAATTGGTCGAGTTTTTTATGTTTCTCCTGGAAGTGGTGAGATATCTTTTGAATGTAATCCGAGGGCCTACGTGTTATAATGACTTAAGAACAATCAATGGGTTGTTGTATTACCGTGATGCATGTTATGCACTTGGGCTATTATATTGGAAAACGACAAAAAATATATTGATGAAATTGTTGAAGCAAGTCAGTGGGCAACTACAGGAGAGTTAAGAAATTTATTCACAACATTGTTATCCTCAAATTGTTTAAGCCGTCCAGAAGGGGTTTGGGACAAATGTTAGACATATATGTCCAATGATATTTTGTACAAACAACGTAACATATTGAACTTCCAAGGTATGTATTTATCTATTTTCTTTAATATTTTATTTAATGTCTAATATTATTAGTTCCAAGATGGTGATACTTTTCTAACATATATTGTTTAATATTTTTTAGATTTAGTCCTTAGTGTTGATGAAATAAAAAATCAAGCATTAGTTGAGATTGAGAAATTGTTGAAAAAATGTGGGAAGAGCCTACATGATTACCAACAAATGCCAATTCCAGATTTTGACTGTTTGATGCATGAATAGGTTGGTGTATGATGAGATGTGTTACGATAAAACAGAAATTAAAGAAAAGCACAAAAAGTTGGTATCAAATCTAACACCTGAGCAGCATGATGTCTACAACACAATAATGAATGATATAAATTCAAATCAAGGAGGAGTTTTTTTTTTTTTTTTGTCTACGGTTATGGAGGAACTAGAATGGCATTTGTTTGGAAAACTCTTTCGGCAGCATTGAGATCAAAGAGAGAAATAGTTCTTAATGTTGCTTCAAGTGGTATAGCTTCTCTATTATTACCCGGCGGAAGGAGTACGCATTCAAGGTTTACAATTCCCCTAAACCCAAATGAGGATTCAACATGTAATATCAAACAAGGTAGCCATCTTGCAGAACTCATTATTAAGTGCAAACTTATAATTTGGGATGAAGCACCAATGATGCATAAGCATTGCTTTGAAGCACTTGATAGAAGTATGCATGATGTAATGCATTTTTGCAATCCAAAAATTTTAGAGATGCCTTTCGGAGGGAAAACTATTGTATTTGACGAAGAGTTTCGGCAAATTTTGCCAGTTATCTCAAAAGGAAGTAGACATGATATTATTAATGCAACAATAAATGCATCTTACTTGTGGTCGTACTGTAAAGTGTTACGTCTAACAAAAAATATGCGACTTCAAAGCTCATCCTCAAATAGTGATTATGAAAAGCTAAATCAATTCTCAGAACAGATTGCGAACATAGGAGATGGAGAAATTCAGGGGCAAACAATTGGATGTGAAGACATTACTATTCCAGAAGAGAAATTGTTGAAATGTTCTAGAGATCCCATTGCAACTATTGTGGAAAGTACATATCCATGCTCCAATATTTTTTATGATCCAACATACTTGGAAAAGAGGACAATATTGCCTCCAACACTTGATGTGGTTGACTCTATCAATGAATATATAACTTCTTTAAACACATATGAAGGAAATACATATTTCAGCTTTGACAGTGCTTGAAAATCATATTCAAATATTGATCTATTAGTTGATGTGCACAAGCCTGAATTTTTGAATGGGATCAAGTGTTCTGGTGTGCTTAATCATGAACTCAGGCTGAAAGTAGGTATTCCGGTTATGCTCTTGAGAAATATTGACCACTCAGTTGGTTGTGTAATGGGACAAGGATGATTATTACTAAACTTGAAAATCATGTTTCAGAAGCAAAGGTATTATATTATCTGGAAGCAGTCATAAAATCTTGATTCCAAGAATGTCATTAAATCCTTCAGATTTGAGACTGCCTTTTAAATTTCAAAGAAGAAAATTCTCTCTAATCGTCTCTTATGCAATGACGATTAACAAGAGTCAAGGTCAATCATTTTCTCACGTAGGCTTCTTTTTTAAAAGACTAGTATTTAGACATGGACAATTATATGTTGCTGCTTCAAGAGTTACCAACCCAAATTGAAGATTTTGATTTGTGATAAGGAGAACACCCAAAGTAATTCCACAACAACCCAATGGGGTAGCTCAAGTGGCAAATAAGCTCTCTTTGTGGGGAAGAATTTCGGGGGCCTTCCGGAGCGAACTTGGGTGGACCTTTTACCAAAAAAAAAAAAAATTCCACAACAAACATTGTATATAAAGAGGTTTTTCAAAGTTTGTAAGATGTTATTATAATATTGCATCATAGTTTTATTCATACAATTCTATGATTTTCCATTTTGTAAATTTCTCCTTTAATTCATCATATCATAATTGTTGCCGTGTATCGCACGGGTAAAACACTAGTTCTAGTTTATTTTAGTAGTATAAGAGCATCCATAATAGTTAAATTTTTTTTTTTTAGTTTTTTAGAAGTTTTTGTAAGTATGATTAAGAAAGAGAATATTAGAAGAAAGATAAGAATAAAATAAAATGAAACTGATTTTATAAAACAAAAAAAAAATTATCAGAGGTCGAGGATGGAGAAACAATTCACATGGGCCCACATTTATGCAAAAATCAATTCATTTGCATGCGATTTGTTTTCCCTCTCTTTCATGGTGTCACTTTTATCCTCAAAAAATGTGAATAAACTACTGATAAGGGTGCTCTAAGAAATCTCAATCTCTCAATAGTGAGTTCTTTCATCATCCACTATCTCACTCAATCTCAAAAACTATTCTCCTCATTAGTTTAGGTTTTTTATCAATTTTTTGTGGACCCAATATTGTACCATTATATTTTAATTAATTATTTATTTATTTTTTTGACAATAATTATTTATTTATTTATTATCATTATAAAATTAATAATTACAATTATTATTTTTATTATATTTAAAGTACATATCAAAATTGAAATAAATTTATAATTATAAATGTTTAAATTTTCTTAAAAAAATATAATTTTACTACACGAAAAAATTTAATAACAAAATTCAACAAGAAAAACTTTTAAGAAATAGAAAATAAAAATAAGTTGGCCGTTGCAACGGCTAACTTTTTTTTTTTTTTTCTTAAAAGAAAATAGCAAAAAAAAAAAAGGAAAGAAAAAAAGATGCAGTTGGCCGTTGCCCGCCTTAAAACGAAAAAGTAATAATAAAACAAGTGGCGGTCACTCTCAAATCTCAATCGCCTAAGTGAGTAACACGCATCCGTTTGGTTGGCCAATGAAAAATAATAATAAAACAATTTGCGGCCACTCTTAAATCTCAATCGCCCAAGTGAGCACATGTATTGGCCAGTGAATAAAACGCGCCCACGCACTTACCCTCTTACTAGCCTTTTAAGAAAAAGAAACTTACAAAGTTTGTATTTCTGCAGGAGAACAATTTCACCCAAAAAAAAAAAAAAAACCATCACACATTAGGGAAAAATCAATTTGTGAGTTCTTTACTGTTCCAAACAGCATCAAAAGTGTGCTATTAGGCATGCTCTTAACTTACACACACACACAATTAACACCCAAAAGTACACCTATCTTGTGACCAACAAAGAACCAACATAAGTTTACCTATGACAGACCAACACAAATTACATATAACAAGCTAGCTTAAACCAAAAGGACTAATAAACAATTTAGTCAAACTTGTATAATTAGTTCAAATGATTCCAATTTTTTCTTATCATATATGTATTTGAAATGCATTGCTTCCTTTTGATATCAGAGAATAAAGAATAAAAATCCAAATAGATGGACATTGGGGGAAGAGAAAACTAATAAAAATTAGATAATTGAAGTAAACACACCCACTATTGATCCTCTGTTCTTCAAAGGCAATATTTAGCCCAAAGAAAAATCACAAAAGCCCCAATGAACAACCAAGTGCAACAATCACGTGCATTAACATACCCAATAGGGACTTCCCATCAGCAAAATTTGCACTATGGAATTAAGGTCTCAAAAATAATATTTCATAGAACACCAATCTCTTTGTTTTTCATACTAAATAGAACAATTTGATAATTAGTCTCAACTGAAACAGAACATAATGAAAAAAACTAGCAGCATCTATAACTCGCATAACATTAAAGGAATGCCAAAAAAGTCTCATAATAAGGCAAATCGATCAGTGAGCATGATTCTAAGTTCTGGGAGCAGTTGGAGCTCCAGCGGGCCTTGGAGCTTGACCGGGCTTTGGCTGATCATCCTGCAAGTACCAAAGGGAAAAATATATCAGGTGTCGGGCATTGATCTAATGGCAGAAATATACATCAGATTTAAGGAAATCATCTCCGGTAGGCACAAGCGCATTGAAGAGACATCAGATTCATAAAAGAAAACTGGACAACATATCCTACTTGCCCAATAAACTATTGAACTTCCTCAGGTAAACATTCCCAAGTAAAACGACAAACTGTATTGCTTAATGAAGTGAAACCGGAAAACAATCTATCTCAACAATGAAATTGAAGTGAAAGTCCTTACAAACTAGTGAACTACAACCATATATTAGTAACACAAGGATGACACACCAGCAGGGCATGTTGGTTCATAAACAAAGATAGTCAAGCAACTGATAAAACATGAATTCTCAAATCTCAGTAGAAATAAAAAGCAGTTAAAATCAGATAAATGAAGTACAGAGTACCAAACAAGGATATCTCAAATACTATACTCAAACACAAAATAAGAACAAACGTAAAAGTACCCTTGGGCGTCTGAAGCGTTGTGGAGCTTCACGAATCCTTCTATCGGTACGAGAGCGAACCCTGACAACCTTGGAATGAATTGCGCAGGAAACACAGTACTGCATCTTCAAGTAGAGCTTGGGAAGTGTGTAACCTGCGTGGACGGAAAAACAATTCTTAGTTCATATAATTATGAATATTCAAAACAATAAAATGGTCAACATATGAAGAACCGACTTTCAAAAGCACAAGCCTCTTGGACATCCCTAACTGCAGCTTGTTCAACAATGTTCCTAACAAGGAATCTCTTAATGGCCTTATCCTGAAAGACAAGTAAAGCACATAGCCATCAGCTGGAGAAGTAAAACAAATTCAAAACATTAAGATGTACCATAGAGTTCAGATTGCCTGAACTTTCTATCTAATACACCGAACAGAATTAATTGTTCAGTTAAAGCCTGCAGACAAGTCCTCGAGGATCAAGAATAAATTGGATTTCAACACAAACAATACAATCCAGGACCATACTCGCATCCCCAATTTACAAACAGGTTAAAATATTCAACAATAACTTAGACCCAATAACCTTGTTTTGTCATATTCATTCATACAGTACATAATGATTAAAAACAACACCCCTCATATCAATCTCTGGTCAAATATTAACCTAAAAATATGAAAATCCGATATATCTAAAAGCTATGAGACATACAAAATTACAGATCTCGCGCCGCATTACAATTCAGATACACATAGTCGTATTCCTTGGACGGGAAACACAAAAAGGAAACTACCACTACTAAGATCGGGCACAAAAGTTCAGTTCGATTGAACCTCGCTGCAAAACAATCTAAGATAGCATATGCATGAAACCAAAAAAAAAAAAAACAAAACAAAACAAAACAAAAAAAAAAAAAAAACAAACCCTACGGAGTATACTTCTATACACACAATCATATCAAAGGGAAGTCCGGATAGTGATTTACAGACCTTAGGGCAGCATTTACCGCAGTTGGAGCAGCGGATGAAGTTGACATGGCCACGGCCGTGCTTATTGCGGCCACCATTCCTTCGCTTGAAAGTCTGCAAATAGAAAAGTCAGATAACACGTTTTTCATGAGAGAGGAAAGAACATAAACAAGCTTTTCATTCACCATTTTTGGTGTGTAGACGAAGGCCGCTGGTACAGCTCGGAACTCCAATGGCTGGACTCTCTAGGGTTAGAGCTAGGGTTTCAGGAATAACGTTTTGAGGGTTTTATATTGATGCTTAACCCAATCGGCCCATTTAAGCTGGATCCATCAGCGGTTCGGGTATTATCTGACCTGGCCCAACTTTTTTTAAACCTTATTTTTCACTTTGCCCCTTGTAATTTGAGGTTATTCGATTTCTTTCCCTTCTAATTTGAGGCTATTTTATTTTGATGATCAAATAATAGTTTAATCGCTCTACCCCTTGTAATTAGAGGCTAGTGTCAACTTTAACCCTTGAAACTTTTTAATAATGTTGAATGTAGTGACCTTTAGGCTTATGATTCTTTTTTTTTTGGACCAACAATATCTATATATAGTAGACGAATAAATTCTAACACTCAACCTAGGCGACTCAAACTCTTTTTATTATAAATAAAAATTGCAAAAACATACACTAACATATTACATTAAAATCTTACATTTCAATTATGTAGTATTACAAAGTAGTATTAAATAACCTGTGCAATTCACGGATTAATTTTTTATATTATATATTTAAATAAAAAAATTGAAGGTGAAACTATAAATAATTATAATAATTGAGAGTGTACGTTTATTTGATTATAAGATCAATACAAAAGTATCAATAATATATGACTTATTTGATTGTATTTATTTAAAAAGTTGATATATAATATGATTTATATAACTTATGATAACTATTTTATGAGTTAAAAATTATTTTTCAATAACTTGTGAGAACCATTTTGTGGCTCCTATTTTTATTATTCACCCATATATATACACTATCCACCTTATTAGCAACCATACAGAATTTGTTTAATACAATATAAAGGATTTGACTTTGTAAAATATTTAATAGTATTTATAATGGTATATAATATTTTTATATATGAAAAGAAACATCCTAAAATCATTGATAAAACATAAAATACACATGTGATATATATATATATATAAAATTGATGATGAAATTATAAATATTTTTAATATTTGAAGGTGTACATTTATTTGAAATTATAAGATGTGTATATAAGTGATGAAATTGATTACTTAAAAGTTATATTAGGAAAAAGATCTAAACAAAAAATATAAGAAAGAGCATGGCTAATTGATACAATTTTAATTAACAGAAATAAATTATAATCAAATGAAAAGAATCTCTATGTTGAATACCAGTTGTTATACCGTGGACCATGGTCACAAAACGGCGTTGTTTCAATAAGTGGGAGAAACGGCTCCCGTCCGTAACTGATACTACAGTTTATCTCAAATGATACTACAATTGTGTTGAACTGATACTGCAGTTGTGTTGAAAGGGAACTGCAGTTGTGCGGAACGGAGGTCGTTTCATCCGTCTACTTTCATTAATCAAAACGACGTCGTTTTGATGCGCGGTCCACATTAAAATTTGCGGTTGAATACTATAGCAAGATTAAAGTGTTAAATACATGTTAGTAATATGGACGTAATATGTGTATGCTTATTTTTCTTTAATTACCAATCGTAATATATGCATGTTTAATTAACTTCCTATATAGAAAGAAAAACTTATCGTTAATTTCAATAAAAATGAGGACATTTTATTATAATTACTATATGGTAATAAGGAGTACATATTATTCTTAATTAATATTATGCTAATTATGATGTTCATGTAATATGAATAATTATGGTAATTAAGGAGTATATATTATTATTAATAAAATAATATGTATATGTTTAATTTCGTTTAATTATGGACGTAATATTTGTATTTTTAATTTCGTTTAATTATGAACATAATATGTATATGTTTATTTTCTTTAATTATGTCCATAATATGTGTACCATTAATTTTCTTAATTGATTATATAAAATCTATATTACATCAAGTATTAAAAAACAATTTAATAAAAGTATAATGTGTAAATTAATTTCTTAATTACCATAATTATTAAGATTTTGTTCAAAAGTAACCATTAACGTAATTTTATATGTGTAATAATCTAAGAAGTTGAATAATTTACATATAATTGTATAGATCTAATAATCTTTGAATTAGCGTAATACTATGTGAATTGGAATAATTATCATAATATTTTTATAATTTCCTATAATTATGGATGTAGTATGTGTATTATCAATTTTCTTAATTGATTAGATAAAAATTATATTACTGAAAGTATTAATTTCTTGATTGCCATACTTTTTAAAGATTTTATTCAAAATTAATTAAATGAAGTGCACGGGTAATTCATATTATTTGAAGAAAAAAAATAAAATCGTTATAAGAAGAAATAATCTATGTTTAATTACCATAATAAATTTAGATGTTAAATACGATTATTAATGACCACATATTATTTAGATGGTAAATAGTATATGGTAATTAACTATATAGATTAACATAATAAACATATATGGATCAATATTATAAAAAAAAAAAAAAAGTGACGAAAAAGGTAAAATACATTCGATAACTTTGCCCTTGTAATTTGAGGCCATTTTATTTTGATCAAATAATAGTTTAATAGTCACTCTACCACTTGTAATTTGAGACTAGTATCACTTAGCCCTTACAAACTTTTTGATAATGTTGAATGGAGTGACCTATAGGCTTATGGTTTTTTTTTTGGACAAACAATATCTATGTATGTATACCAACGAATTATAATTCTCAATCTTATATTTAAGCGACTCAGACTCCTTTCATTATAAATAAAAATTAAAAAACACTAAGATATTGCATTGAAAATTTGAAATATTACTATTCAAGTACAATCGTTATACCCTGCACCACGGTGCACATAGCAATGTGCACCACGTACGTAAACGACGTCGTTTCGATGTTAGTGGACGTGGACGCAAATGACTACAGGGAATTCATTATCTATAATACACATAATCATTATCTAGAATACACAGAACGTTTGCCTATAATACACATAATGTTTGCCCAGAATATTGACACAAAATACACAGATGTTAGTGGACGCGGATGCGAATGACTCCAGTGAATTCATTATCTATAATACACATAATCATTATCTAGAATACACAGAATGTTTGCCCAGAATACACAAAATATTGACACAAAATACACAGAATATTAAAATAAATACAGAGATCGACCGAAACGGGAAACGTGATTTCCAAAAAAACGGACGGTTAGTTTACAATGCTCAAAACGACGTCGTTTACGTACGTGGTGTACATTACTATGTGCACCGGGTGCACGGTATAATTTGCCATTCAAGTATGTAAAGTATAAGTGTCATCCCTGGTTATCTCATAAATGATTATTTTGTTTTCTTATATTACAATACTGATTAATTATTCCTTAAATCTAAGTATGTGTGATTAGTGAGTGTGTGATTACTAATCAATTAAGGGTAACTGTTGTTAGACCAACAAATAAATATGATATTTACAATATGATATAATTGAGATTTCTTTACAAATGATTCCAAAAGATGCATGTTCGCTATATATATGTTAATAATTATAAATTTTAATGTGCATAAACATTAAACTGTAAGTATATTACATATATTTCATTCACACTATAATATATTCATAATGGTCGCTATATATGGTCATAAAAATAAAATTTAATGTACATAATCATTACACTACATGTGCATAATGACTTTAGTGTGCAATAGAGAGTGTGAATGACCGTTAAGTTACTAACTACGCTTCTTTGAAACATTATTTCAGACCATGAGTCCACAATATAATAATTGTTGCATCAATAATATAGAAGTTTTAATAATTAATAATATTGTCAACATTACTCACATCCATACTCAATTACTCGAATTAAATTGAAGTTGCTATAAAATAAAGTAAGCATAGCTTTTGGAATTTATAATCATATCCTTAAAATTTGTATCCAAGGAAAAAGCCCATTGTCACATCATACGAAAACAAAACAACAAAAGCTTATACAAAACAAAATACAATGATCAAGCGGGTGCTAGTTAGCTACCTCAGCTTGAATATATTAACTTTGCGTTACAATTGCCACAAAACCATACGAGTCAAAAGACTCCGTAAAACTACTAATAAACATTAAAATTGAGCACCCTCAAAAGTTTGACCAAATTGCCAATTAGTTGGTGCCACATTATAACTCGTGAGAGTTCTTCCATCACCGGCCGTAACTCTAAAAGAAAGGCTTTGACCGTTAAAGTTGGAGTTGCTTTGCCAATTTTGACCCCAATTCCTCGACGTGGTTTGCCACCCAGTCTTTGACCCTTTGATCAAAACTTGATAGACATTTCCTGGACCTGCCACGTTGGTGACCAAGACCAAGTTGAAGAAAGCATGCCCATTGATTGTAAACCTTATGCCTCCTTTCCTCACACACGGCACCCTACAAGACAATAACACCTTTTGTTGAATTGGATACTCTGAAAACAAATGTTAATGATACTCAAATTTGGTACAAGATAATGTTACTCTTACCTTCTATAGACTACCGGGACAATTCCTGCACGGTACTTAGCGATGTGCAAGAACGCCGGCTGGGCCATGTCAAAATGTTGGAGGGGAGGATTGCACCATCCGCCGTCATTGTTGGGCAAAGCATAGTTCGGAGGGCAAAAGTTTGTGGCGGTTACGGTGATGGTTCCGGGGAGACACGACCTGGAGTCGCCGTCGCAACGCAGCTCGAAACACTCGCCGCAGCTCAGCCCATTGTTGAACAGCGCCGTGCTAAGTGCTGCGGTCTGCGTTCCGTATCCTTGACTATATAAATTCCCGTAGCCACACGCGCCACCTTTAATTTAGTCAAATAAACAAAAGGCACACTAATTAATTAAAAATTCATTGCCCAAAAACTCATCATTCCCACCCTCTGGCCTAATAGGTTAGTAGGCCAAGGTGTTAGAATCAAGTACTTAACACAACCAAGGCCAAAAGTTATAACTCATAACCAAGGCACATTTTATTTCTTTATAGACTGCCATTACATTTTTCATGTGCTGGATTTCGCCCTTCACAAGTCTCAACCCAACAATCTCCTGGCTTGGCCTTTTACTGGCCTCGCCCAACAAGGAGATAAATTAGGTGGAAAGATTAGTATCCGGTGTCCACGAGTAACACACCAAATTGGGTTAAACTCCCACACTGTGAGAGTCTATACTCAACCTTGTGTTTTTTTTACATCTTCTACTACTCGAGAATCAGATGAGCTGTCTATGTTGGCATTAATTAAAAATCCAATAATAAGAGTTACTAGGTAGAACTAGAGGATCAGAGGATAAGATGAAGCGTACCCATTGTGCCGGAAGCATCGCCGCCGCCGTAGAAGGTGGCGTGCGCGGATTGCCAGCCGCCGTAGTCAGCCACGGCAGTGCTTTGTAGTCGTAGCAAGAAGATAGCCAAAAGGGTAAGTTTTGCATAAGAAAATGCCATGGCTGCTGCTTCCATCTTTATAGAATTGCAGTGTATGTAACTTTAGAATTGAATGTTGCAATGAGCTTGAAGCCTTGAAGCATGGAATGTCTCTATATATATATATATATAGAATCAGGACCCACCCTCCCACCATTCTTTTCCTTTTATTTTATTATTATTATTTTTGGTACATATTCTTTTCCTTAAATACTATCTTTATTAATTAGTATTACTGATTATTTTTAATTTTCAATTTTTTTAAAAAGTGAATAAAGGCAAAACATGCATATATACTGTTGCGAGCTGAGGGAGACGCAATATTACAAGATGAAGGTGATTGCCGGCCAAAATGGCAATGAAGGTATTGTTTGTTTGCTTGCGAAATTTCCTTCTTTTAATAAATATTTTTAAAATATTATATAGCCATCATGCATGCATAGAAAGGACAATGAAACTAGACTAAGAAACAAGTGCAATATATATTGAGTCGGTCAATTATGGACATGTTAAATTGGTTTACCTCATTGTAATCTTTTTTTAGTTGTTACGATTACATGATCAATTTTGCTCAAATTGCACATTCAGATAGCGGCTACAAGTTTCTTTGAAAATCAAAGTGAAATAGATATTAACCCAATGAAATAAGTCAAGTACACTGACAAATGAGCTCTCTCTTTGTGGGGGAAAATTTTGAGATAACCCGGATACGTGACAATTCCCTTTGAGTCGGCTCTTGTGCCTCTAGAAGTGAGCGGGGATTAGTCGGGTGGATCTGGACCGTACGACGGACTAAGAAAGACCTAAAAAAAAAGTGAATAGATATTTATCGTGTTCATTAATTACATTGCAACAATTTCTTAATTCATTAAATACAATAATGCATTAATATAATGACTTTAGCTAACAGCGTAACTAACTCTTTATAAACAATTTAATTGGGTTAAATACTCCACAAGCAAATGCACCCTGTTCTTGATTGGCTAAGCTTGATGAGCCCCTATAAAAGTTGATTTCATTACTAAACACACACAAGAAGTTGAACGAAAATTGAATGTGAGTGATATATTTATATATAATTATAAGATAAAATGTAACTTTTAGATCTTCGATTGTAGGCACGATATAAATTTAATTCCATAGTAATTCTTTACGATATATTAAATCTTTGACTTCTTAGTAAAATGACAAATGTTGTCTTTGCATTTGTCTCTAGAATTTACAGAAAACAGTAGGTGTTGAAATATATACTCACTCAATATATTGAGTTAGTGAATTAATCTAGTTTGATAGGTATCTCTCTTTATCTTAAGTTGAAACTATCGATAATTATTTTAAAATAATAGGTGTTAAAATATACCAATTTGACATAGTTATTCGTTTTGAAAAAGTATCACATTGTATCTTTAAAATAGGGTAATTACCTAATTGTATCATTATGCTAAGGTTAGGCAGTTAGCATTTATGGCCTCACAATCCTACCTAGCAAGGGTAGATAAATAGTATAGAGGACCTATTAATAATGTCAAAGGATCGTCATTATACTTGAAAACATAACTTCACGATTGATTTAAGGATGTCTTTTTTATAATATTACTGGGATCTTTGATCTCTGTTCTAATAGGGATGGGAACAAATACTAAAATATCATAAATGGAGACATAATGCACCTATCTCCATAATCCCATTCCATGTACAATTTGGTAGTTTAAATTAAAATTTAAATATATAATTTCTTTTGCTTATATATTAAAAATTATATGAAACTAGCTACTAGTTTGATTATGTACAGTTTGTTTGGCTGTCTCTACAAATTCTTTACGAGATCAAACATAAGAAAAATATATATATATTAATTATCCAACAAAGACAGATAATGTGAATGTGGGATCGTAGAGATGAAGAAGGAGAATATTAACGATTATAAACAGCATCGTGATTGATATTCACTCATAAAAAGAAACTCTAGTACCCATCTTTTTCTCTCATTTGGTGCAATACTTGGGCTGTCACTTTATTGAGAGTTTACACTTTACACCAACGACATACATTATAATTAAATAAACATAAATAGATGTTATATCTTATATTATAATAACTAATCCATTCTTAATACCTTTACTATTAGTATAATTTCAAAATCTATCTTTGGCCTAATGAATTAAAATTAAGCTTTCAGTAACATGGTGAGATTCGATATCCTCCACAAATATTAGAGGTTTGAGTTTTAGGACAAGTTTCTTATTCACAGAAGTGTACAATTTGATATTGAATCTCGAAATTAAATTAACTCTATTTACTTACTCATCATGAGCTTAAGGACAAATTCATAAAATTTATGATATCTAAAAACATAATAAGTATGAATGAAGGTTATACCGTTCATTCATGTCCGTTTTTCCGGTACGTTTTATTTATATATTATGCTATAAAAGTTGTACTATACAATATTTTGGACAAATATACTCATACCATTATAATTTCCATTATCTTTTCCACTATTGTTACCATGCACATGCATCCACCATATATTTTTTTTTATATTTTTCAATAATAATAATTTATACACATTATATATTAGAGTTACGTTTTATGTTAGTTATTTTATAAAATATAAATATCAAATTTATTAAAATGTTTACATTATTATTATTATTATTATTATTTAAATATCTAAAATCTAAATAAATCTAAAATTTTAATATAAAGTACTAATCTTGAGCACTTATTTTTTGCGTATCACACAGAAAATACTAGTAGTACGATAAAGTAGAAAAATTTGGGTTATAAAAAAATCATTTAATAAAGTTGGGCTTAGGTAAGGAAAAAAACAGAAGTGCACATGCAATAGTTGTAATTGGCCTGTCAAGTAACAACCGCCAGGCATGCGTAACACTCCCCCGCACATGCATTTCTCGGCCGGTTTTGTAACCTTATGCCCAAAATTTAAAAAAAAAAATATTTTATTATTTATAAATAAAATCTTATTTTATTACAATATTTGTATAATGCATACGTGTATCACTTCCATTAGATTTTTTTTTAAAAAAAAAAAAAAGAAAGAAAAGAAGCTAATGAATAGAAGAGGTAATCTACACCAACTACTCATGGTCCAAGTGAAAGGAGTTTATTTTATATAAAAGTTAATGAATTTTTATAATAATTTCCGACGTATTATATCCTCTAATAATAAACTTTAGTTAATTTTTTTATGTATCAAATTAAACTCTCTGACATACTAATACATTGAAAACTGAAAATTGTTTGAAATTTGTAACGTTGAAAATCAGTACTTGATTTAACGCGATAGTTTTATTAAAACTAATTTGAACATTGAAAATTTTGTTACTAATGGTCATTGCAATAAATTTTGCTAGTTTTTTTACGTGCTTTAATTTACTATGCAAGAAATCTACGCACTAATTCTTTGGCAGTGTTAATATTTCATAAGTCAAGTCTTGAGAGAGCTTATGAAATAAGGTTTGACCAAAATTCGAAGTTGAAAATGCAATCGAAACATTATAAGATGAACTCTAGCCTTATATGTGTATGACATGTAAAGAGGTGGATCAAGTCTTCCGTGAGTAAGAGTCAAATTAAACTATATGCACGATTTGAGTAAAAAATATACTAGTCTCACTCAATGATGTTATACACACAAAAATATTATTGTATAAAAAACTTATCTTCATTATACACAAATTTTAAATTTAATTAAAGTAAACGATTAACTAAAAGAAATAATTATTTAATGGGGACAAATATATCTTCTTTTATTTTTTAAAATATATTCCGTATTTATTTTTTAATTGTTGAGGGGACAGGATAAGAAAGCATCTACGTAAGGATATTTGTTTACCGTGAGGGTTGTTTGGTACAACCTTAAATTGCGCCTATTATTTGGAGAAGATAAGTGCTGGATTGGTTTGGTGGACATGATATTCCTTGTATCCTTATTCCCCACGCTATGCTCCAAAGAGAATCATTGCATGCATTCATGCGAATGAACAACTAAATTCTACTTTGAATATGCATGCACTCTTTCAAATCCAGCATCTTGACCTAGGCAAAGTATATCACGGATCAGGGTCTACCTTGCATTATAGACACTGGTCCAAAAATAACCTTAAGATCCCCTGTATCTATAGTTGTCACATTTTTTATTTGTAGCTATCATATTATGTGTCAGCAATTATCAAGTTATTTGTTTACATGTACAGAAATTGTTAACTGTAAGCACATTTATTTGTTTTGTAATAATAAGCGTGTTACAATGAACAATCTATTCTATAGGTTGATCAATGGAAACTTAGTCTGCTTTACTTCATGGTCCTTTGTCGACTAGGGTTACAAGACATGATTTACTCCGTACGCACCCTCAAGTAGTGACGGTAAATTCCTCTCATAAAAAAAAATCTATTTCCACTTCTATATATGTTGATTAGTCCTACCCCTCTAGCTCCTTAGCCAAACGAGACCTCTCTTTTTAACTCCCACAATGTCGCCATAAATTAAACCTCTTTGTTATATATCCGCGTTTAGAACAAACTAAAACCAATATACCAATAACTATCATGGTCATGTATTATTTTTAAATTATCAATATAGTCTAATTTATTTATCTAATCTTACCAAATTTACAGTATAAATATGCCCGACCACCATCACATACATTATTTAAACAATTCATCTCTTAACCTATTAGTTATCATTATATTACCATACCTAATATATATTTTAGTGGAATGCATGTCATAATATACACATTAATTATATATCATTGTGGTTCATTGTCATTATAGTGTGTGTATATATATATAATTACACTGACAGTGTACTGTAGTGTATGTATATATGCATGGGCAGGAAAGCTTTATTCGCTGTAACTTTTGACAAATTGTGGAATGATTTGGAAAGGGGAGGGTTAGTGTCATTGACGATAACTTAGAAAAATTGTGGTTTAAGCAATTATGAGTCGGTGATGTGATGTTAAAGATACAAGTAAGACAATTTGATATTTCCAGATCAGAGGTTACAAATGAATTTTTTTTTTTGGTAAAAATTATATCAAACATGTAAATTATATTAAGAAAATCTTTATGTGACGGGTTCATTAAAAAATTATTGAAAAAAATTAAACTTATGACATTTTAGTATGAAAATTATGTTTTATTCACTCCGATGAATTACTATTTCTGGACTAATTTGATTATTATGTTCCGAATAAATAAATTAAATTTAGTGCGCTAATAATTATTAATTAAGTACGTAAGGACATATACGTGTCATCTCATTAGTGAATTAGATTCTGCTACATAGCTTTTTCCTATTCCACTACTTACCTAGATCAAAAGCAAAGTATATATTAACTGTTACAACATGTGCTTGCATTGTTTTCTTTTTGAGAAATGCTGGTTTTATACCCAAATTTATAAAGGTAAAAAATACTTGCGGTCAAAAGTGGTGTACACGATAAATTTCAGTTTTGTATGGTATAATAATAGCCAACAAATCACATAGAAGAAATAATTTATATTAAAAAAAATCTTTGATGAGCATTGTATTCTTTTAAAAAATACCCAAGAAAATTTTATTTTTGTTCCTATTAATATTGAGGTGTTGTTAATTGGAGCCTACAAATTTTAAAATTGTCAATTTGAATTCATAACTATTCAATTTTTTATTTTTTTTTCAATTCCAGGCCCTCCGGCCAAATTACTTGCAAAAAGTAATCGAAAAATTTTAATGGCTAAAATGATGGAGCGCATGGGAGCCTCTGCTCTATGGCATTCTGTAACCTTTTATCTAGGTAAGCCTGAGGAGAATATCAGGAATATCCAGAGCAAGAAAATGAAAAAGAAAGCAAAAAGAATAAGTAAAAGACAAATTTGCCGTCATCATTTTAACCATTAAAAATTTTTGACTACTTCTCGTAGGTAATTTGGCTAGAGGGACTGAAAGTATAAAAAAAATCGAATAGTTGTGAATTATTAAAATTGATAGTTTTTAAACTCGTGAGCACCAATTAATATTATCCAATAGTCATAGGACTAAAAGTGAAATTTTATCAATGTTGATCTTATACCCAAAGGTAAAAATAGACTACCAATAATATGTAGATTAAAGACATTGCGATAGCCTATCCATTCAAACTCGTGATATTTAAGAACAAGAATCATATTTAACTCATTTAGTCATTCTTCCTGAACAAAAGCATATCCGCTTATATTTTTTTAATACTAAACAAGATATACTATAAAAACCCTTTCATCTTCTAAGAAACCGCATTTGCATTACCAACCTATTATACATAAGCTTCGAGCAAAAAAGACAATATAACGTTATAACATGGCATTATTTTAAAAGAATTGTCTATGCTAGCTTATTCTTCCAAGAACATACATACATGCACTTGGAACCTGGCCTGCAGACACAACAGAGCTGATAGGTTCGGTTGTTGAGGACATAATAATCATCTACCTAAGAGACACAGCCACCATCTTAGAAGAAATGTTGAAGCTCAAACAAAACAACCTAACTTTTGTTTTTGTTGTTGTTTTGTGTACGTGTTGGAAAATACTTTGCATATTATATACATCCATTGAGGGTGCCTACACCTTAATTAATAACTAACTAAAGGCAAATCATCAAATAAGGAGTCCAATAACTAATTTCGAAAATACGTCACAACTCACAATAACAAGTTGCACTACAACGGATTGCACAATCAACACAAACAAGCACAGACTCCCCAGCGGGTTCGATAGTTCGTTTTGTAGTACTGTTGGACCAATCGAATTTCACTCATAAATGTACCACACACCAACACTTAATGCACCACCGAAATATACATGGGGTACAAAATTACAAAAATATACCACTGCAATAATATTTCCTTTTTGATTGATTTTCAGTCACTTGGTGGCACACCGTAGAGCATCAAGTAAATGCATGACAGAACACTAATAACTGCACTACCGAAACATACATTGTTGACAAAATTACAAAATCATTCTCCTTATTTTTTTCTCATTTGCATTGATTTCCATATGTCTGATATGAGTTCATCCTACTCTGAGATGCTCGCATAACTGCACGGGAGACCAACAGGGCCGTTCCAATCAAAATAGGGGTCCTGTGCAATATTCTAATTTGGCCCCTCTTATATATATATATATATATATATATATATATATATATATATATAATTGTTTAAAAATTATGCCAAAAATAATATATTAAAAAATAATACATCTAATATTTCACTTAAAAACGATACATTGGTCATGCTTAGATGCAAAATCATACGCCAAACTTTTGATATCAAATTATGTATTACCGTAATTAATTGATGTTTTGCAATTTTATTGTTTGAGACTTAAAGAGTTGAAGAGATGCCAAAATCAAAATTGGAAACTTGTTTGAAAACCAAAATTACCAAAAAATTGCCCTTACATATGCTAAGGTTATGAATTTTTCCAATTTATCTCTATGCCACCCTTCCATAATCATGCCCAAATTGACCTACCTAATCCCTAATCACATTCAAATTGCCCTGCCTATTTCTAATCATACTCAAATTAACAACTTCCATTCTTGTTTATATTCAATACTTTCATAGTGATTGGACCCCAATTTTCATAAAATTTTTACATAAAAAATACTACTATATCTAATATACATATATTCATTTTTTTTTTTTTTACAGTTAGGGCCCCCTAAATTTTGGGGGCCCTGTGTAGTGGCACTGGGAAAACATGCCCAGGGCCGACCCTGGAGACCAATGCCGCATATGAACCAATTTATATACATAGAGAGATGATTTTCAACCGTTTGAATTGTTAATTACATACATGATTAAAGTGATTGATTAATACTACCAATGGTTACTTTAATTTGTTTTTTCTTCTTCTCTCCTTTGCCTGTTGAAATCACCGTCTAACTCTGATGCATGTGATGATATGATCGATCAGCATTACGACAAACATCCAACGGCATTATATATAGAAATTGTAACACGTAGAAAGCGAGTACAAAAAGAAGAAACAAGAAAAGATAGGCATTATAATTTCATCTTTAGACTTTAGTTTAATTTTTCGGATTGGAGCTCATATTAGGATTTTAATGTACACCGATACACGTGAATCGTTATAGAGCCTCTATTTTACACTATTCAAATTTATTAAAAAGTTGAATTTATTAGGAAGATCATTTACACATGATCTTTTTATGGGATTAATATATCAAATTAACCCTCCAAAATTCGAATTCATTTCAATTTGCCCCAAACAAAAAGTGAACCTAACTCAAAACTGCAAAACATTGTCCCAAAATGACCACTTAACATATCATTTTTACCTAATATTTCAGCAATTTTGACTCTCTATATAAATGAAAATTGATTTTGGGACTATAAAAAGGCACAACCGTTCGCAATGAACGATCTCTGCATAGCATAGCTAAGCATAACTGACCTTTTGAACCCTCTATTATAAAGATATATTTAGTTTACTGGTTATCCATTAAAACACGATGTCTGCGAACTTTACTAACGTTTGTGTAAACGATGAGCCGATGATATATATTTTACAAAATCTTCCAACCATCGATCAATTCTCATAAGTGTACGCGCCCATTTTGACTATGGAACACCTTATATAATTCTTCTAGTGGTTATAAAGAATTGAAGTCATACAATTAAGTCTCATCTATCTAGCCTTCAAAAAAAAAAAAAAGTCTCATCTATCTTTATTATGTTCGATTGTTTCTAAATCGAACTCCACATTAATTTTGAAAACTTTATTTTTCTATTTTATATAGCGTCCAGTTTAATAGTGAAAACTTTTTGTCAAGATCTCTACCAAATGAGAAATTTAATTTAAAGTAAAAAATATTTTTGACAAGAGTAATTATTGGAGATACCGTATCATCATCTGTTCATTAGCACGTCAATTTTTGGATGCCTGATATGTCAAAAATATATATAAATTACAGCTAGTTGCCTAACGAGAAACACGTAATGGTTCAAGATTGAGACAAGCCAAAACCGAAATCATTGTCCTGTCTTTTGAAATTGAGAACATTATAATAGTTTGTAAATTACGTAATAGAGATTAAGTATATTTTTCTGTAATACGGAGTAGTTCGTAAAATTATATAAAAAATGTAAATTGCATTAGAAAGATTTAGTATAAAAAAAAATTTGATATGATGCAGACAAATATTAAATTTATGATAAATGAGAATCATGCTCTATTCGATCCACTCGATCACTCTTTTGGAGATTTCATTCTGAAGTTCAATTCCTACTCAAGATGGAGTTAGTCACGAGATACCATATGTATCTATTTGTCATGTCGAGTGTATAAAGTACGTTATGGGCTTAGGTATAGATTATATGGATCTCCACCTTGAGGGCACATGCATGGGAGTTCCAGCTTGCTGGTTCATTGTATCATCTTTTGAATTGAGTACGCCAACTCGGTGTCGTGATCAAATTAAAATCTATGTTGAAAAAGATTTGGTGATGTCGATGTCGGAAAATTGACCTTAATTAGACGACATGCACAACGTAACATACAATTGGTCTAGCATCACCAAACATAACACCTTCCGGCTCCCATTACATTTAGGGCTCCTAATGAATCCAACACAAACGAATAGAGGTTGTTCGTGTTCGTCTGATAAAGTTTTTATAGTGTTCATGCTCGTTTGTTAATATTTTTAAAAATTCTGTTCGTGTTCGTTAGTGTTCATTAACATTCGCATGTACATGTTCATAGTTAACGTCAGTTTAACGATTTTGTTAACAGATGACAAAAAATAGTCATGCCACAATGAATTATTTTCTGAAACTCATTTATCGGAAAACATTTTCCAGGTTTCAAAACGGACCTTAATTGAATATTCCAACTTTGAATATTAACAGGAAAACATTTTTACGACGTCGTTAGACTAGAAAGGCAATGGATAGTGTCGAGTGGGGGTATATGGTGAGTAAGGAGACTCTATTCCAAATGAAGGAGTCGGGCCTGGAGAATGGGTAATGATTGGAGATGTTTGGGCCGGGCTTCTGGATCTTGAGATCGCACCACTCCTTTCGGGCCTACTATCTCCGCTTCTCTTGGGCCCTTTTTCAGCCCACTTTAGCTCTTGCTGTTTCACTAAGCTTGGATAGCCCATACAACACCCCATTTGTCCTGCTCTTTGTATATACCTATCAACATTGCAAAAGAATCAAAGATAAACATACTTGCAATAGCTATGGAGTTTGAAAGTTGATTCAAAACTTTGATGAAGAAAAAACCTTAGTTTAGATTGAACTTGAGTATTTGAAACTATTAAATGGGAACTCTGAATCTTGATCCTTAATAGAAGTAAAATTATGAATTAATGAACAAAAAACCTGAGTTTTGCACTTTGCATTGAACTTTGAACAGTGGCGGAGCCAGGATTATATTGACACTACTGAAATTTAATCCTCACTCTGTCACTAAGTTCAATTATTACTAATATCCTTTCGATCAAACTCGTTACATGATGTAAACTTTTAAAAAAGATGTTACAACTATGATTCATATTACAAAATGATGTTCAAATATATACTAAAAAAAACAATTATCAGTGGTTTATCTTGCAGTTTTTACAGTATAATTTTTAGAACACGGATGGCCAATATAATTAAAATATCATTAAATTAATAATGTATCTAAATAAAACAGAAAATGAGAAAATATATTAAAATGTAAAATGTGCAACAATAATAATAATAATACCTTTGACTAAATCTTCTGCCCAAGCATTCCACACACTTTCTACCTTCACTCATATCTCCCATACCAACACGCACGCACGGCCTACAATACACTCTTCCACAAACCTGTCCACAAAAATTTCAATTAAACCCTATTCCCCAATCAATAATAAAACTATGGCAAAAACTTGTGTGAGACCGTCTCACCATGAGTCGGGTCGGGTCGGGTCGGGTCAAGGTGCAAATGTAACACTTATATGCACAAATGTCATACTTATATGCTCAAATGTAATACTAATCAGGAATAAAATTTTTGTTATTTATAAGGGTAAATGTAATACTTTTAAGGGAAAATACAATACTTTTACATTTCGATTTAAAAGTATTATATTTTTCCACAAAAGTATTATATTTGCCCTTATAAGTGAGGGGCACTTGTCAACATTATTTATTATGAAAAATGTATTACTTTTTTTCTAATAAGTAACAAAAATTGTATTCTTGATTAGTGTTATATTTGAGCATATATGTATGACATTTGCACATATAAGTGTGACATTTGCATGGTGCCTTGACCCGACCCGACCCGTATCACGAATAAGGATCCGTGAGACGGTCTCACACAAGTGTGACCCATTAATAGTATGATATATAATAATAAAATATCATCCATAATGCAAGATAGATCATGATTCATTATATAATTTAATTTATCAATTGTGAAAGTGTAAATAACAATTTATTGTATAACTTGGAAGACCAATGCTGCCCACAAAAAAAGCCTATTATAAGAGGATGAAACCCTATATTGCCTCAGAAATCAATTGAGCTACTCGTGCAAGCTTGTGTTACTTGTTTTAACTAGCGAATAGTATTAGCAGGCAGCAAATTATACCATGAACTAAAGTCTATCTTTGCATGGTAAACCTTGATCTAAAATAAGTTTCCGATTATGTGTCAGGAGTTAATATATTTTGCACGGTTAAATGTAGTCACATAATATGTTAACAATATATTACTCCGTATGTGTTTACCATTAACCTATTGTGTTTGAATGTAGCATATTATGTATCTGTAGTTAACATATTATGTGCTTTTAATTTATTAATAGCTACATAAATTATTAAGTGCAACTACATAATATATATATATATATATATAGACACATAAATTTTGAATCATGGTCCACAATGCAAAGATGAAATTGATCCATACATTGATGTAATTTGAGAAGATTTGTTTCTTACCAGACACCGGTGACGGAAAATGTAGGCGTGAGTACTGCAAAGGGTGCAAATATTGGAGTGCGGAGTCCCCGGCCGCCGCCGGCGTCCTTGGTGCGGCGGCGTAGCGGTGGCCGAGACGCCGGAACCCGTGCTCATCTCACTCGTACGCCTCACCGTGTCATAATGACAGGGAATCGCATGATGTTGACGACTGACATCATGCATGTCTGTCGCATAATTATTGCCATGAGCTTCTCCGCCATGACCACGTTGAAGAATCTGTTTACGATGTTGATGATGATGACGAGCATTGATTGTTTCATGGGCATGAACTCGTGTATCATGGTGATCATGATGACCATGGTAACTATGACTTTTTGCTGGTGTAACGGGATTGTCTGTGGACAAATTTGATTTTTCTTGTAGTGGAGAATCATGTTGAGGAGAACGAAAATTAGGGTTATGACTTTTTGTTGATTTAACGGTGTTTTCTGTGGGTAAATTTGATTTTTCTTGTAGTGGACGATCTTGTTGAGGAAAACGAGAACTAGGGCTATGATGACTTTTTGCTGATTTAACTGGATTTTCTATTGGTAAATTTAATTGTTCTTGTAGTGTGCGGTTCTGCTGAGGAGAACGAGAATTGTGACTATGATTATGGTTGTGAGTTGGGTAACGATATGATAATGCTTCTAAGGCTTGCTTAAAATCAAGGCTAGGCAATCTTGCATGGGTGGTGGCATAAATTGGTTCATCAATTTCTAACTTGTTATCATCAGAACCTAGAGAGCTAACACTAAGATTAAAAGGCGGTTGCTCTTGTATCGTCAACCGAACAAAATCTTGAAAGGTGAGATTCACCGAGTCATCGGGAACTCCTAGGTATATCTCTTCTAGCTCCCTTTTGGCTTTGGCCACACTTTCCAACTCCCCCATATATACTTATTAAGCTTGCTATTTAGCTATATCGATTTTTGAGAGAGCTGAAAGAGGAAGATCAGGTTGAAAAGGAGAAAATGCAATTAAGGGTTTAGAGATGGGGAGTTTTGGCAGTATATATACTTGTTAGAAGAAGAGAATTGGCTAAGGAGGTAGCAGGCCGGCCATGAAAATCACAAAGAGATAAAATAGAGATCCCATGCAGTGGACATTACTTAGAATCTTAACAAAGCAATATTTAATACACCATTATATTAATGAATCACACGGATTAAAATGTCAATAAAATACCTATTCAACTTAATTTTTTAAGAATAACAAGAGTCATCAAATAGTTTTTTTTTTTTTTTTTTTTTTCGCGCGCGCAATGGAGGCCAGGCCTAGGCCTAGGCCCCCACTAAGTTAATCTTCAAATAGATCATTGAAGTACAAGCGAAACCACAATTGAGTCATCTAACTAAAAAAATTTGTAATTGATGAGTCTATGAACAATCTAAAATTGTGTAGTTAAACTTAAAGTGACATGTAGTGCCGATTGTTTATTGATGTGGCGGTAACATTTTTTTAAAAAAATAATTTTTAAATATATTTTAAAAAATTATTTTTTTAAAACAAAAAAAATAACCCCTCCTCTCGCCTGATCTCCCACTAAAGAGATCAGAAAGAGTATTAGTCTTCATCTCCAATCGAGACGAAGAGAGATTCTTCATTTTCAGCCTAGAAACGAAGAAGAGTGGGTTTTTTTAACAACAAAAATTAATTTAGTTAAAATTATTAAAATATATGAATAAATTATTTTTTAAAAAGATTATAAGTACAAGTCATTTAAAGGTTTAATTGCAAGATTTTGAATGATTCAATAACTCAATTACAATTTTTTGAATTGAATTATTTTACAAAATATTTTGTATGCATGAATAAAATATATAACTAACACCATTGACAAGTTTATTATTGTATTCAAATATGAAGGCGGCTATTAACGAATGGTGATGAGAAATATAATGTAACCGAATGCCGTCCCCCCCCTGCAAACATCCAAAGGAGACACGACAGAGTGTACAATGTGTTTGGATCAGCTTTATGCTTTGTTTAATAATAACCAAACAATAATAAGCAGTCATGCAAACTGTCCTATAAACAAACTTTATTACTTTATCCAGCCCAATAAGCTGCATCTCCCTTTTCTCTATACTTTAATATGAAATATTTACATTATTTTTTTGGTGCGCAGAGGGGTCAGAGTTTTGAGTGAAGCTAATTAATATCGGTGTCTTTTATATTAAATGTAATTTTTTTTTAAAAAAAATAGTTATATTGGGTGTAATGCATATATTTTAATGCGAAAAATTTACTTAATTGGTGCGGATGTCTCCTGAACTAGATACAACATAAAAAGCTTTGAGGTTGTACCTGATACAATGACGACATTAGCGTGTATTTTCTTAGACTTTTTTGGATGATGAGGAAAACCTTACAAGTTACAACCCTTTTGGGTGAGTAAATCCCGCGTTGTGACTCTAGTCGACAAAGATTTAAAATGATGTAAACTAAACCTTGTGGTTACGAGTTTGGATCTCTTGCCATCTTGGCTTGAGTAGACTTTGATATTATGGGACAATGTCAACTTTTTATATACACTTTTATTCGCACCCAACACTGATCGTCACCTTAGAGTCCCCTATATTATTCAACTCCATACTAAGTTTGTCTAGGTCAAACCATCAAAATAGTGCCAAAAGATGAAAATAAACAAATTCCAATTGACTTGGACTTTACCGTAACTTGTGGTCATTGATAATGTGGGTGGCACAACCAAATTATAGTTTTATAACGATAAAACGAATTTACTGGAGATCTAACTAACCTAAAACCTTAATTAGGCTGATGATGAAAATTTGAACGGTTCGCATTTCGCATCTAATTGGACATGTAGATTATTGCTACTTGTTCTTTTGCATATAACATCTGATGACATCTTTACTACTGTAAAACTAGTTTGAATAGTAAAACTAGTTTGAATAGTGTTTGCAAAGTTTGCCTTGAAGAATGCATTATTAAAAAATTTTTAGCATGAACACATGGTACACACGAGTCAATTCTCCAACCTTTCCGAATCCCAATAACCACTGTATAAGAGAATGATGCCTATAGATGAACAAGTTATACAGACATCCTCGTACAGCACACTGCACCTAAGACAAGGAATGCCAGAGGTTGAATCACTATGTTTATCCCTCCACAATCCTTTCGGATAGGGTGTAATCACTGTTGCAAAAATTAGCTTAGACGGTCGCCTAAACACCCCTAGGTCATGGCAATTTCACCCCTAGGCACGTGCCTTACTCGACCGACTCGGTCTTGCTAATATATATATATATATATATATATATATATATATATATATATATATATATATTAATCAGGTGAGAACCATGTCCCAAGTAAGAACCTGCAGACAAATTCAAATCACTGATCTAACATATCTAAACGGTTCAAAATATATATATATTAGTTAGCCGCCTAGGCAGTCTAGGCACTATTCTACCGTCCGACTAGCGCCTACTACAACCATGAGTGTAGGAACACTTAGGGTGGACGATTCTACCTTTTTGTCAGTAATGTCGGAGGTTTTCATGGTTGTCTGAGAAAACCACCTGCAGAACTTCTTCCGACACGCAGATGCATATATATCAGTGTTCACAGAAGCATGCAGAATAGAATGTACACAAAACCAGGCACACAAATTGCAAAAATACTTCTGTATGCATCCTAGGAAACAAACAAACAAATAAATGAATTTACAGTTTCAAGCGGGCAATCTGCGCTTTGTTTTCTCTCTGAGATGTTGCAGATTTCTCTCTGAATACAGATGGTGAAATGGAGGGAGCAGAACAGATGCCGCTTACTAAGAGATGTTTACAGTATAAACTATGGGGTGATGATTGACAGACAATCTATAAAAGCCCAGCAAAATAAATACCCAAAAAATATAGTTTTAAGGAAAGGTTAATCGAGAAATTGTGCACCGTTTTCCCTGTTGTTTTCTTGCTTGGAATCTGAGGATCCGATTTGCGTATCATCAGCACAATTCCCTTCGTCTTCCCTGGCAGCTTGAGCGAGCAAACAGTCACGCAGGGTTTCTAGATCGTTCTGCACTGGGCGTGATGTCTCAATAGGAAGGTTAGCTGCGGGGTCGTCAAAAGGTATCAATGCCAGCATGTCCTCTTCGCGGTTGGGGTCACAGTTCAGGTCCAGCTGTCCCTTGCTGGTCCCGGCATCCTCGATAGGATCGTTGTCTCCATTTGGGTTGCTGTCGTTTTCTGAATGGTTCATTTGTATCAACGCTAGTCCACTTGCGCCTTCGATTTCTGATCCATCTCTCGGAGGCTCTTCGTTCCCTTGGCCGCCAAGTTCGGCTTCGCGTTCCGACTGTTTTTTCTTCTTGCGCAGCATGAGTGTTTTAAACCGACGCCTCACAGTCAAACAAACGTTACATTTGCACGATGGGAGATGCTTGCCCTTCCCGCTCGGGGGTTGGATGCAAACAATGCAAGAACAACCAGGGCGATGTCGAGGATGTTTTGTCGTGGCTCCCACTCCAGCCGAAGGCTCACCTAAATCACCAATGTTGTCTCCTAGTACCGCAACAGTGGCCAATGCATCCAACCCAGAAGGTTCACAATCATGCCCGTTCTCCGTGATTCTCCGCCTCTTGGAATCTGGGGCATACAACATGCAAGGGAAGAGTGAATTACAGAAAGACTAGTGGAAAATGGAAACAGTGAAATCTGTATAATATCTCATTTATACCCATGTTATCTCTCAAGAATGCATCCAGTTCTTTTGGGCTTAACTCATCTGGAGCAGAACACGAACATCTGGAAGGAAATGCATATAATGAGTTAAAACTACTTAAAAGTATACAAGTTTTTCTCTCATTACTTTTGTAATCCTTTTACACGAGTGCAGAAATGTGTGTGTATAAAGGCATTTCAGAAGAGCCTGCACATATTACCACTATCATTTCCGAAGAGAAACAAAATAAGTCAAATAAATAAAATGAAGTTTGAATTCATCCGCCCACCAACTCTCAATCATGCAAATGATGATATCATGAGCTCCTGATTCATATATGCCCCAAAAGTAATTCATCACAGTTATGATGAAATCACAAATGTAGTGCACATCCATTCACCGTGTCCATGATTATGAAATAAATATTCATTCTTCTAAACATTAGCTTACTAAGCTTGCTGAGCCTGGGTTCATTCTATATCAACCGCCAAAAGAAAATAGGAGAGCAAACAAATTTAACCCCGTACAGTAATTCATAAAGAACATATACTTCAGACAATATAAGTAGAAAACCGATCCTTGATTTGGTTTTCAACCACCAAAGAGACTATATATATATATATATATATATATATATATATATATATATATAGGTCTCTAATCAGGTGAGAATTATGTCTCAGGTAAGAACCATTGATATAGTAGATCTAACGGTTGAAAATAAACAAAACTTTGTAATATTTATGAAAATGACCCCGCTCATATGACCAGAGAAAACCAACACAAGCATCAAGTTCTTATTGCATGTAGTTAAAAGAGAGAGAAGTTTAAAGCAGGGTGTGTACCTGTTTGCATCCCAAATATTATCCAAACATGTCCACTTGGGTGGAAGGAGAGCATGCATAGGCAACCGGCGCCATTTGGAGCAACTGTCACATTGAGCCCATTGGTCCTGCTCCCTTTATGTAGATATCATTATTTGTCAGCATTGGAAGTAAAATAAAAGAACACAAATTTAGGAGATACACACCCTAAGCAGCGATACTGCCTGGAGCTATTCCATTCTTCGTATATATTAGTGTCAGATGGAAAACAAGGAGATTGTAGATAGAACCCTCTAATAGTGAGACAGAACGAAAAACGGCAAAAGAGCATCAAGTGGAGTCCAATGACATCATACATTGCTAGTCTTTTAAGAACTAAAAATATAAGTATGAAAGCTAAGAGACAATGCTCCCAAAATTGCTTCTGACATGACAGGTAAAGAAAGGTTTTATAGGCAGTGTATTTTAATTTTTAAATCTTTTCCTTACCCTGATGGTCGAGCGGTGAATATTGTCCTCTTTCCAAAAACCGGCGGTTCCTAGATAAGAAGAAGGTTACTTTCTTTCAGTACTGCAAACCAATCAGATACGAGAAAAATAAAGACAAGACAAAATTTATGCAGTTCATTTCCCGGATGAAGTTGGGACATACTTCGTATTCTTCAAATTCAAATTCCTCAATCACAACAATAGTTGGCTTCACAGATGGAGGAGGACGGAGCAAGTCCTGTGCTTCTTCCCATGTGATCTTAAGTTCTAATGCATCTTTTGCTTGCATCAGGAGCCTCTTATTTTTGGACCCTATGTTCCGTGTCTTCTTCTTCTCAGGAATAGATACAGGTCTTGGCAAGGGATCGTCAATTGCCTTGATTTCGTTCTTCTTATTTTTGGTTGATCAAGAGCATCCAAATAAGAAATTTATTAAAAATAGTATGGGGAAAAAAAAAAAAAAAAAAAAAGGAAAATACAGTGCCAGTATAAACAAGCTGCTTGATATCAAATTCTCGAGAAACAGCAACCAGTCAAGCACTTACCATGTCATTGTCGGTGGCACCAGAAACTTGAATTTCTGTACAACTGCCACCATTGGGAAGGGTTGGATTTGGAGAATCCTGTTCATAAAATAAAAATTTAAATAAGTTATAACACACACACACACACACACCAAAAAGAAAAAAAGATTTTTTTTTACATGGAAGAGAATGACTAGAAGTTTAACCTGTGCATCAGCATTATTTGTTGCCTTCCGAAAACCCATGACTAATTTTCCCCCTGGATCTATTCGACTAAATGTAACTGTGAAAAACAAAAAAATAACATTAAATCAGATTTCTGAAAGTAACACAGGGTACATAATAAGAGTTCCATATCACCAAATAGAAGAGTGATGGATTGGATTTCTACTCCTTACAAGGTGACACGAATAGCAAATTAGCAATTGCCTCAAATACAGAATCTAGAATTTCAAGAAATTGTACCAATTCAAAGCCACTTTATCATCAAATATACTTTCCTGCATATTCTATGCATAACCTAATTAACCTTGATAATTTTATAACATTTCAATAAAGCTTCTGTCATAAATTCCATGCCTAGTTAAGTGGTGCCCCGTAAACAGAAGCAAGCAAATGCACACTGGGTTAGCAGTAGCGGGTACTGGGTAAGAGCTCACCCATTACCGGTTACTCGGTTAGATCATGGATTAAGAAGGCATGGAAATGCCTTTGAAAATAAAGGTAAGGTTGCAAATTATTTCTCTTCCAGACCACGACATGGGGTCATTGCACCTTGGATCCAACTTTGAGGGATTTATGCCGAAATCATTTTTACAACATTAAAAAAACTACATATCAGGATTTTATGCTGTCATTAAGACATTATCAATTTGTCGAGAGGGGAAGAGATGAAAAAAAACAATCATTAGTCATCTATCCCCCGAGCAATAACCAAGAACTGAATAAAAATTACAGAGTAAAAATTAAATAACACATTTGTTCCACCATAGTGATATTTGCATGTATCTGATATCCAAACAAAAGGACAGTAACGTACCAGTATCACCAGCTTGCAATTGCATGCTCTGTATACAAGGGGTAACGCCCTCTAGAACATACATCCTGCTGTTGTTATTGGGCCAAAATCTGAACTGAAATGTCCATTCCTGCCCCTTTATATCCTGAACTCGTATAGCTATACCTTCTGAATGGTTAATAGCAGGAAAATATGCCTGTATACAATTTAGAGCAGCCATATAACATTAACAAAATTGGGAGCATGCATGCTATTTATAGGTTATGTTCAGAAGCATCGAAGCAATAATATCTTGCACACTACTCACAGATCACAAGTCTATAGAACAAGGGCTTACTTCAGCACATGCTTTGGGGAGGACTAGGCGACCTATTCGACCAGCATCACTAGCACTCAGAACCTTCTCAAACAATGGTACAATGTTGGACTTCAAGCTTTAAATAACAGTAAAGGTGAAAACAAAGTTGAGACAGAAGAGGGAAGCAGACCAATCAAGTATGCAGATATTTGTATGATTTTAACAAAGGCAAACATAATAATACTGCAAGGATACTCTCCGGATAACTTCTGTAGCTCTTGGTCTGTTATCCTAGGCCAATATCTAGGCAGTAACTGATTCCTCCCACCACGCCCTTCACCAGGAGGTCTTGCAATACGATTTGGAGTAGTCATTCCTTTTTTTGGTTCAGAGCCCGAACTATGGGCAGCTTTGACTGGCTTGGGCAAAATATGGTGTGCTTTCTGCCCTTGTTGAAATGGAGAAACCTTGTTCTGTTCCCTTCCTTCAACAATCCCAGCAAGAATATGCAGGGCAGAACTTGACGTACCCACAGGGGTGCTCAAAGAGAAATTCATTGGTGTCTGATTGATAGATTCATATGTATCTTTAACACCTTGTTTTGGGATGTTGATGTCTGTTTTGCCAAATATGGATGTCTCTACAGACTGCTGGTTGAGATTTGGCAAGCATGCAACTTCTCTAATGGGAACTGCGGCTTCTTGTTTAATTTTTCCATTGTTTTGGGATTGAAAGAGTTGTCCAGGCTTGTGTGCCTCCATAGTCCTACTTAAGTGCAGAAGCCTTCCCTTGTCAAAATCATTTTCATCCATTCTATTTTCAGTATCAACGCGCTGTGTATCTCCAATTTTGTTCATAGTCAAGGTTCCATTAGGTATATCATCATTAGGTGTCTGCACAAAACATCATTGAATGAATATGTTTAAAGAAAAAAATAAAAAAAGTGTGCAACACTTCTTTATGTATACAATTAAGGTTGGAAACACGCTAAGGAGCAGCATGCAGTCTAAACCACATGTGAAGAACAAATGTAGCCAACAGTGAAACAAAGAAAGGGCAAACAGAGGAAAATTTCTCTCATTTGTCTGTTTTAAGTTTTTTTTTTTTTGAGGAAGTCTGTTTTAAGTTATTTGCTAGGAAATCAGCAATTTGACATAAAATCTTAACATCACAGTATCCAAGAAAGCAAGCAATTTGATCCTGGAAAAAAATTACTACTTCTCTAATCATATCACTAACAATCCAAGAAAGCAAGCAACTGAATTATGTAAATCCTTTGATATCTTATTTGTTCTTAGTTTGGGACTTCATAACAGCAAATTACCTGTATCGGTCTCAAGGCATGCCCTCCCAAACGCCTTGCACAGCTTATACACCCTATGCCTCCAAAATCCATGTAGTCGTACAAATATCTTGAAGCAATGCACCCACAATGAATACGCTGTCATATGACATTCAGCTGGAGTCAGAGAAGAACAAAGAAATTTAACAAAGTTTAGACGTGATACTACTTGCCTTTCCACACATTCTGCATTCCCTCCAACCAGAATCGTTCATGTGAAACATGTCACAGAAAGCAAGATGTTCATAAGCAGATCTGCATCACACACGAGGCCATCGCCATGCCAGCAAAACAAAAAGCAGAACTTAGCAATATAAATTAAAGAAACTCACAACAGCTAATGAGCATCACCGGGACAGTCGGAAAGAAGTGATGCTACTAAATAGAACACCAAACACCAGAATGCATAATAGAAATTGAATAAGTTCACTTATTCATGACCAAGAGAGTATGATGTTGCAACTTCACAAATTTTGCAAATTCACTTATGATTTGAGGAAGCCATTATTGCCATGGCTATGAAGCTTGACTTAGTATCAACTATTTTTACTTTGGTACTACATCAGTCCAAATTTAGCTCAGGGGCGGTGTTATCTCATTAGCATTTCCTATATCATAATCAAGAGTCTAAGAACAGAACATAAAGACAATGAAAGAGAAAAGCTGAATCTTTCACAAAGAAGAAACATAATAAGGAATGGGGAAATAAGTTGTAAAAAATGTGACTGAAAACAGAAATTCCTAAATATAGGAAACCATACAAATATGCAACACAAAAAAAAAAAAAAAAAAAAAAAAAAAAAAAAAAAA
>NC_044929.1:21293879-21398044 GCF_003576645.1 Ipomoea triloba
AAAAAAAAAAAAAAAAAAAAAAAAAAAAAAAAAAAAAAAAAAAGAAAGATTTGGCACGAACAGAAAAAAAAAAGGCCAGCTCTTTTCAGGGATCCAAAATCGCCATATCCCCAAACTGCCCTCGCATCACAAAAAACATCTCATGAGCAAAAAATTCACAGCCACAAAGCCAAAATTGGGAGAGAGGAAATACCCGCAGTTGGAACACAGCGTTGCAAATCCACCTGATTTCAAGCCCCAACCTTTCTTCCATTCAGACGACGTCGTCGCACGACACAGCTCGTTCATGCAAAACTTTGACCCCATTCCTCTCCCCAAAATCAAACCTCCCAACCCCCAAAAACACCTCCAATCAATACTCCAAACCTCAAAACTCCTCAAATCAAATCAAAACCCTAAATCCCAATCAACAAATCTCTAACCCAGATCAACAACCAAAAATCCTCTATCCAATCCCTCAACACAGCAATAATCAAACATTAACAACACTTTACAGCTCACCCCTGCTCAATCTATCGAATGCAACGTCCACGCAGACCAAAAACAACCCCCATCAACAATCCATCTCTCTGCTATTGCATGAAATCTGAACCGAATCTCACGGGTCAAAGGCAGTTAAAAACGGCGGCGGTCGGTGATTCTCGGTAGGGGATAATCCTAAAGAAGGGTAACGATACAGATCGATTAAGCAGTATATTTTTTTGTTTAAATTTAGAGCGAGAAACTACGAGAGTGAATTAGAGAGAGAAAGCGTGTGCATGCAGAGCAAACAACACAGTAGAAGTTAGAGAGAGAGAGAGAAGTAAAAGATAGCCCAAAATGCATGCACGATACTTGAAGAAACAGCGAAGGTCTACTTACATTCCTGATTTTTTCTTTCATGCTATTCGCATTATTATTTGTACTGTAAAAAAATAATTTCAGAAATTTTATCTGCAGTAAATCGGTAATTTTTCTTTCTCCGATTTCTTTCTCCGATTTCTTTTTTTCTGCTTTAATTTCTTGCTTTTTCGTGTATGAATCTGTGTGCCTATCTTCGTACAGTGTGATATGATAAGTCGACGGTTTCGTAGATTTTCATGTTAAAATTTATCTGCCATTTAACTATTTTTTACCTTAAATTTTCAGAGATATATAATATTATACGGAATATATAATTTTTCTTTTGGGTAACCGTAAACGTCAACTTTACTGTTGTTTCCTTTTGACTTGGGTAAGATCTATAACTACTAATGAACTCCAAAGAAACCCTAAAATATAACCTACTATTAATGATGAAAATATGGAAAATAATAATAAAATTTTCTTGTTTTTTGAAAAGAAAAATTTATTGTTATGTGTTTTGATTTTATTAGATAAGAAAATAAAATGAGTACTCATAAGGGTAGATGAAATAGTGTGGGTCTTTTTCAACTTAATCAAGTGAGGTTTTACTCGAGTACGAATAATATTAATTTCAATATTTAGTTGTTAGTCGATTGGCTGATAAAACATGTGGCCTGGCCAAAAATAAAAGGACTAAAGGTCCAAATTGATAACATGTTACGTCAAACTAAGGTAAATAGTGAAAGCGAATCCAGTATTACTGTGAAAATCTAAACACAAAATATTTATCTGCAAAGTATTTTGAGAATGTAATATACAATTTTACTTGATACGATTGATATGTTTTGTAGTATTATGAATGATTAAATTCGTTGTATGAAAACTAACAATTATTAAAATTACAATACATTTAATTACTTTGTATGATTTATTGCAGTACCTTTTTTCTTATGATATCTGCTCCCAAAAGATTGAATCCCAAACCCCCAAAGGCCCCCATGTCCTGGCCTGACAACGTTTTTGAAGTGTCAACTAAAAGAGATGAGGGAGAAAAAAGAGAGAAGGAAACGAAAAAGGGAAACAAATATGACAAACTTTATATATATATGAGTAAATATCCAAAATGGTCCCTCGACTATAGCTTAATTCACAAATTGGTCCTTGACTTATGATTTTAATCAATAACATCCTTGACTTTGCAATTTTTACCTAATTTAGTCCTCCGTTAATGAGTCCGTCAACTGGCTGTGAAACACAGGGATAGTCATGTAATTTCACATGGTTCCCGCCTTCTCCTTTGCTCCAATGCTTGCAGGGGCTATTCCAAGCGCCGTAGTGGAGCTGATAAAGATAAAGATAAAGATTTTAGCTATTGATCTTGATTTGTAAGATAATGGAGGGAGGTGCAGCTGCCGCCGCTGCCGCCGCCGAGGGGAAGCCTAAGGAGGAGACTGCGTCGTCGTATACCTACTGGGTTAGGGAGAAAACCCCAGACGCAGCTCCCCTGCCGGTTATGCCAAACTAACTCCAGGCATCCACTGACGCCTACTAATACTCCCTCCTCCGCCGCCATCCATCGCCTTTCACCGCCACCATTAAACTGAAATCTTAGGATTTTTGTGTTTCCCTCTCTCTTTATGGGTGAGCAGACCCGGACTCAAACCCAAACCCTACCCGATTCCGAGTCCCAACCGCTGACGGACCCTAATGCAGATTCCGGACTTGGATCGGACCCGGCTTTTCTCGCCGACACGCCGATTGATATCCCTCGTAATCACTCCAATCCTTCCAAAATCCCAATTCGCCCCCCAGAAAATCCGAAAACTTTCAACCCAGGGGACCAACCTAACAATCAAACCCCCACCCATCTTGGCTCCGCCTGGAATAGGGTAGGTTTCCCTATCCATGTCATTCTTTTGTCTCCTTTGTTGGTCGAGTTATTTTGCATTTATCATTTATTAGTTATTCGGTTGGATCTCTGTAGAACTAGATGCTGTTGATTACAATTTTGGTAGTGTAGGGGACATTATTTTACTGTTGGTGTAATAGAACATTGAATTTTTACTGTTGTCCACAGCTCCCCTGCCGGTTCCTCGTTCTTGCAGTGATCCGCCGCTCTCTGATTCTTCTCCTCCGCTAGGAAACGGCTCACTCTTCTCGACGGCGGCACAACTGTCGCCGCCGCTGTGTCCCCTTCGACGACGACGGCGCTACTGTCGATGTTTTTTGTCGTCGAAATCGCGATGGTTAAGAGATGGAAATGATGATGATATTGAGGTGTGTATGAATCTGATGGAGTGATGGGCTGAGCATTTGAAGCATTTTATATATGGATGTAGGCCGGGAGCCGAGAAAGCTAGCAGGCGGGCAGCTTGCGGTGAATATAATATAACTACAAAGTTTATCGGCGAGAACCATGTGAAATTACATGACTATCCCTGTGTTTCACGGCCAGTTGACGGACTCATTAACGGAGGACTAAATTAGGTCAAAATTGCAAAGTCAAGGATGTTATTGGTTAAAATCATAAGTCGAGGACCAATTTGTGAATTAAGCTATAGTCGAGGAACCATTTTGGGTATTTACTCTCTCTCTCTATATATATATATATATATAAAGCTCTAAACGTGCTCAGCATGACGCTTGTAGTTGGGCGTTGAGTTCCGTTGAACGCACAGAGTGCGCGTTACTTTGGTTAACATATGGGCCCACAAAAAACATATGAGTAATTTGCAGGAAAAAAAAAAAACTCAAAACCCCATCTTTCCATTTATTAAAAATCCCTCTTTGATTTTTTTATCTATAAAAACCTAAAAAATGCATTGGTATAGATGCCCTTACCACTTATATAAAATTTTGATATATATATATATATGAGTTAATACTCAATATAGTCATCGACTATAGTGGTTTTACTCAATTTAGTCCTAAATGACTGACTTTTTGTGCTCAATTTAGTCCTCGACTTTGATGGTTTTACCCAATTTAGTCATTTTGTTAAAAACTCTGTTAGTGGACGGTTAGAAATAGGGTCCTAATGGTAATTTCTCATCCTTCATCCCATTTCCTGCATCACCTTATTAAGATCCATGCAGAAATGTAAATCTTTAATTTGTACGCAAATATTTATTTACTTTGTATTTATTTATTTAGGGATGAAGTTGATTTAGTACAATAATTTGCATTTTTGCGTTGATTTTAATAGGGGGAAGAATAAGGAATCATCCCAAATGGGATGAAGGATGATAAATTACCATTAGGACCCCATTTCTAACAATCAACTAACAGAATTTTTAACAAGAGGACTAAATTGTGTAAAACCATCAAATTCGAGGACTAAATTAAGCACAAAAAGTCATTCAGGACTAAATTGAGTAAAACCACTATAGTGGAGGACTATATTGGGTATTAACTCATATATATATATATATATATATATATATATATTGAAATACTATTGACTTTGTTACAATGTAGTAATCAAACCTATGACCTCTCACTTAAGAGGGTCACAGCTATACCACTTGACCACAAGACCTTTGGCAAATTTTGAGATATATTAGTAACTTGTTTGAACTTATTTGAATTACGTATAAAATATGAGAATTGAAGAGTAACTACAATATGCAAAGACTTCACATGCCCGGTCCAGAAATAGATATTCATTGACTCGCATAATAATATATGATTAATAATGCTTTCGGAAAATAATAAAGATTATTACAATCTGACTTTGTAAATATTAAGACAGTGTGAAGTCAATCTTGAATTTCTCCAAAATATTTTGAATGAAGAGGAAAATTCACAATCATTAGTATTTATTACTTGCAAACTACACAGGAGAGATAAATTATTGTATAGAAATATATTGTGAATCAACCTTGACTGACCGTGTTCATGTGTTGGCAAGATGTAACATTAACATGCATTCTGGTACGAAAATCATACTTTACCCACTTGGTCATCATTCTTCTTCATAATATTTTAGTAATATTATGTGTTGCTATGTCATGTTAGGTTATAACAAAGTAATTAAAAAAATAAACTCACGATAACAAAGTATAAAAATTGCTATTTCAAAAAAAAAAATAAATTAAAAATTGCACTAAGCTTTTTTTTTTTTTTTTGTTAGCATGTGAAATAATTGGGAATAAATAAATATGTTAACCTAAAATATAAATCAATACCACTCGACTACAAAAATATCGGATAAAAAGTCTCAGCTAGGGCATTGATCTAGTAAATGAGAAGTCACTCTTAAAACTTGCTTCAAGTTGCATAGTGATGGTTCGATTCCTACCACAAACATTGAGCGTGCAGGTTTGGGTTGGGTCCTTCGTGCGTATAAATATATAGTTTGATGTTGAGTCACGAAATTAGATTAACTCGACTTATCTCCTCACAGGCATGAAGGACGAGTCGAAACTATATTGACTCAATTTACCTTTTTATGTGTCATAGAAGCAGGTTTATGAAGTCTATAACATCCTCTGACAACACGTTTGGTTCGCGGAATGAATTTTGAGGTAATAGGAATGCTATTCCATAAGGAATGGAATAGGCAAGGAATAGAATAGAAATTGTATTCTGTTGTTTGGTTCGCGGAAGGAATAGACTTTAGGAATTATATTACAGTGTTTGGTTGGTTTAAGGAATAGAAATGAAATATGTTTTAAAAGACATAAATACCCCTATGTAGTAGTAGTAGTAGTAGTAATAATAATAATAATAATAATAATAATAATAATAATAATAATAATAATGTTATTATTAATATTACTATTATTATTATGTAATAATAAAATAAAACTTATAATAATATTAATAACAATAATAAGAAAAAAGGAATAATAATAATAGTAGTAGTAGTAGTAGTAGTAGTAATAATAATAATACAAAAACAAAATTATATATAAAATAATTATTTTTAAAAAAACACACAAATGAGAGTTTTTGATCCCCCATTGGTAACTCAAGAAGGGAAACTCATTTGAGCTTCTCTATATAAGATAATCATTGCTTCTATTTTAAAATTATATATATATATATATATATATATATATATATATATGCTGTTGTGGCTGCGACACAATAATTATTATATAATTAAAATAAAAATTTGTAAGAGAAGAATTCAATCTGCGTGCGATGACAAAGAGGTGATGCGATGAATTCGATCGGTAAAATTGAGCGTAAAAAATTTTAAGTTTAAAAAAGGGTAAAAAATAAATTATAATAAAATACCTATTCCTGAGAGGTCAGGAATAGGTTAATACCAGGGGGCCCTTGGTAATAGCTATTACCCTTGCAAGGGTAATAGTTCATTCCCATGAATATTGTTCCTGGGAATACAAATGCGAACCAAACAACGGAATATGTTATTACTGGGAATGCTATGTCATTCCTTACCTATTCCGTGAACCAAACAGCCCATAAATCTCTTACGAAATCATGAAATTTGGGTTATAAAAAAATATCGAGAAAAGAAGAAGAAGAAGAAGAAGAAGAAAAGAGTAACATATGTATGTGTATGGTGCAACTAACTAATGGTACGTGGGTACGCGCAATATTATTTTCAATAGAAAGGACGGCAGGACAGCAGGACAAGGAATGTGAATACAAAGATTCACACACCCGTATATATATATATCAAACAACCCAAACCATGTTGCACGAGACTAGATAATTGAGTAGGAAAGAAAAATAAAATAAAATGAAATGTAGCAAAATAATAATGGTGGCAAAATTTTGTAACTAACGCCTATCTTTATCTTTATAATAATAATAATAATAATAATAATAATAATAATAATAATAATAGTCTCGAAAGGGGTGACCGCGTAAGCATAACATGATTTTTGTACCAAAATTAAAAATAATAAATTCGACTATATTATTGCTAAAACATCATATTTATTGTTATAAATAAAAATGAATGGCATTTTTGTAAAGCTACTTACAAAATACTGTGACACGTTTCGATTTATAACAGTACATTTCTGACACCATGAAAAGTTATATTATACTACGTAATAAATATAGAAAAAAGGTGCTTTGTCAACATATTTATACGAAATATCGATTTCAACCCTTCAATTATTGATGTTTGTATTATTAACTATTTAATTTATCACGAGAATAACAATTTTGATTGTACTAATTTCTCAACTTATTAGTGGAGACATGATTTATAATTACAAATAATAATTTTTTCATATATTGACTAATAGGCTTTACACGTGCAATGTAAAAATGACTAATCTTAACGGTCTTTCTTGATGAGAGATTAAAATTGTCATGTTATGCTAAATTATAAGGATTCACGTCAATAATTGATGAATTGATATTATTATTTTGTATAAATATAAAGATTAAAGACAAATCCGCTATTTATATAAAGTATGTGGAAATTGTTGGTAAGTTTGACCGGTAATTAGGTGTATGTATAGAAAGGCGTTATATGTGGGTGTATGTAGAGTAGTTCACACCTAACATTTTGAAGGGTAATAGATGCAGCCATGCAGGGAGACCATCGCCATTGGTTTTCTCAAAATTGGTAACATTCACGCACCGATCTATGGCTCACATTAATTTAAGCATTAGAAAATAAAAAATAAATAAACCCACTCAATGCAAATGCTTTGCTAGATGCTAATCACGACATCATTTATTGTGATATACACGCATGTAATTATTACACACACGTATCATAAATGATACCATTCCTGCACCCTTTAGCTGGTTGTGATAATATTTTTTTTCTTACTGTAAAGAATAAATTCGAATAAAAAAATAGAAAGAATTTTTTTTACGTGCTTAAAATGAAAAAGACTATTGTCGTTAATCACCGTGAAATATTAAATTTATTTTCAATAAAATTTGTCCGAGAGAAATGAATATTGAGTCTTATTCAAGAAGGTAAACTCATAGCTCTATTCTACTCTCCGTTCTTTTTATTTAATACAAGTTTTTTTTAAAAAAATCTAAATTAGATATATAAAGAACTTTTGGATTAGAAATGTGTATAAGTGTAATTATTTCTTCTTTGAAGGGTATCATAAAATTACGGAGTACTTGTTTATTTTAAATATATCTAGTCAAAATAACACTCCGTATGTAATTAAGTTGTTTTTAGACCATTTACATTAGGTGGAATGAAAAATTAGATTTGTGTACATATTAAAAAAAAAAATGTATGGCTGATTGCTAGTAAATGGGTGGTCCTCACTCTCACCAAACACCCTAATAAGGCCGAATTATTATTATTTTCCTTTAATTTTTAAATCTATAATTTATTTTAATTTTCCATCCATGTGAATTGTGTTGTTGCGCTCATACACATCAATACATGTGCATTGCATGCATGCACGTTCGCAACTACTCTGTTTACTATTTACTCCGTGGCTGCTTCTTTATTCATTATTTTTCCGGTACAATGCACAATAAAAATAATATATTATGCCTTATTAATTATTATTATTATTATTGAACCGCCTCACCACTAGAAAGGAGTTTGCCGGCCCATAAATTCATCATTTCATGATTCCATGCGGCTTTTTGAATTGGGTCATCCATACACAACGAGGTCTCACTTAAAAAAAATTGAAATGACCGAATAAGAATATAGGACAAATACTCCCATTGTGTGAATTTTTTTAATAGTAAAATATTAATTTAAAAAATATAAATAATTATACTTTTCTATTTTTTCTTTTTTAAAACAACTACCAAAGAGGAAGAGATTAGACAACCCCTACCATATCGTATTAAACATTATTAAAGAACATAAAATATTTACCTCTATCAAATAAAAAAAATAAAAAAATCAATTAAGTAAAACCATAAAAGTGTTAAATATTACAATTACAATCCGACTATAATGTATGAATCAAATCAATTAAAAAAATTTAAACTTATGACGTTATAAATTTATATAGAGTATGCATGTTTCTTTCTAATTTTTTAAGTGTGATTCTCAACATTATAAACTAAATTAGCCAACATCAATATACATCAATAATTACTTAAACTCTCAACCAAATGCGGAAAACGCCATGGAGCCACTAAGATTAAAGCAAATAGCGAAAAAACAAAACACTTTATGGGGCGGAAAGAAAAAATACATACTTCTCTCTATCATTGTTTAAAACTTTTATATCTATAATAAACATGGCATGGCGACCACGGGAATAATCAACAAAAACCTTATCCTGTGAGTAACGTAACATTATATTATAAATGAATATGGACTACTGTCAATGTAAGTCGCTGATCCCCAATTCTATGTACATAGAAGATAAGCCGATTCTTTATTTGGTGGTCCACTTACATACCAAACACACCAAACACACCAGACATAGTGCCTTCACCAAATTAAACCTTAGTATGAATTTGGTAGAGTCAAGCATAAATGCTTATATCATGGACCAAGATAAATGTATATCATGGACCAATGTTCATGTAACAACTCGAATCCTTAATACATGTTGCGGAGTATTTTTTTTTTTTTAATATTTGTTTGTTTATTTTTAGTATATTACATGTTTATTTTGATTCGTAATACACTAAAAATAAACATGTATCAAAATATAATGAACTAAAAATAAACATATATCAAAATATAATGAACCTACTAAAAATGAACATGCAGTATACTAAAAATGAACTTATGTCAAGGTCCACCTTAAGGAGTGGATATGGGTAGGGTGAACAATATAATATCTAAATGCAACCATATTATTTTTTAAAAAACACCAACTTATCAGATTATTCAGATTGAGCCTTACTTGGATCTCCAGTGTCATGAATTTCCTCGACTGCAACCGGAACCTCAGCACACGAGGAAGTCTCTTCAGCTTGTTCCAGAGGCTTTGATGCATTTGTAGTATCGGTTACATCAGGAGCTCTGCAGCTTGGTTCCTTTCTAGTATCGCTGCACTGATCTTCAAGGTACGATGATGAATCCACCAATTTTTTGTCTGATGATGAAACATTGCTAGCTTCGGAGATGTCTCTTTGGAGATCAAAATAGCTATTCTGAGGACCGCATTGGCTTTTGGAAGTCTGAAATAAAGCTGGCATCTTTGATCCAGATGTTGGGTTTAGAACTATAATTCTGGTTGGTTGCCGGATACTGGGTTCTTCTGGCCTATGTTTGCAGCAATGTGAATGTTCAGCAGGAAAATCTCTGCACTTATCAAAATGTGATCGAGGCTGAGGTGATGCAGCAAAGGAATCTTCAGTGTAGAGATCAGAACCCAAGATCACTTCACCTAGATTGAATATATCCTTTGAGAACCCATGGTTTGTTGGATATAAACTCCTTTCTCGAGCAATATTTGATGAAACTGGGAAGGTTTCTAGCCCGCCAGCATTCCTATCATTCCTATCACTGCAGAATATTCCTTTCCCAAATACATTCCTGTGACTATATTTAGTCTCCATGGCCTGTTTATGATATATGCCATGGCGGCTTCTGCTATTGTCCAACAAGTCACCCTTCACTGGAGACAGAGAGAGAGATGATGTGAAATAGTTCAGACAAATCATGCTAATAAGATTTAACAATGGAGCAGTTAAGAAACCTGAAGCTGAAAAGCATGATTCTTCGCTGGCATTGAGTTGAAAGTTGAAACAAAAGTTTGGTCAGAATAAACCAAATAAGTCATAACTAAAAGAGTATCAACAAAAAAAAAAAAGAGTTAAAAATTGCTAACCTGGGAAAACAAAAACTCTCCTTTGTGTCATTACATGTAGAGTAAGAGTATTCTGTCTGTTTTTTGCAGTCATCCAAATCATACTCTCTAGTTCCCAAAGAGTAGTTGCTGCTATAAATCACCAAGGCCTATATGTTATGATGAAATCTCAAGAGCAGATTATATGCCCTAGAGAAAAATATCATACCATTTTATATTTGGAACTGATGGATCTTCAAAGTACTGGGCCATCCAGCGCTTGGAAAATAGTGCAGGGGAATCTGATTAAAGCAAATCAGGGAAGAATTCATGAAGAAAATGTTTCATCAGTGAACATTAAGAAAGTAGTCTCCTCAATAATTTTTAGTGTTCTGTAAACCACTTTGAAAGGGTGGGTTTTGCATATTTGTCAAAAACATGTAAACTGATAAAGAAATAATAACACCAAATTCCAGAGTGTCCAATACCAAAAACCTGATTGAAAAGTTTTTCAAATTCCAACAATGTGTGTGGCTGTGTGTGTGTTTTTTTTAATGTAAAGATCTTTTTATTTAAATGAGTATTCATTCGTACAATATCTTTTTAACCTATCAAATGATACAAAAGAATGTTTGCACCCAGATAATACTGATGATTAGATTTATGAAATGAACATTTTCTGTTGTACCCACTACCCACACAAGAAACATGTAACAAAATCAAAGAACATTTAACATTAACAAAGAAACAGAAAGCACCTGTGTCATTGATTTCAAGAGGTGATATCATGCTGGCAATGCACATGCACGGTTAGTCTAGAATAATGAATTGATTGATTCTAGAAATATCATTGAGAATACTAGAAGACAACCTTTTCTTCCACTGGTGGGTCTCAAAGGAGAAATCTTGGTGCTCATAATTTCTATCTGCATAATGAATAGGACCAGAATCTATTTGATCCAACTTGTCCTTACAAGGTGAACCATGTTCTTCTTGATCAATAATGCCATAAGGTAGAAATGAGGGACTTGCTGAAATGAGAAAAGTAGACAATTTATTCCATGCCCCATTTGATATACGAGGTAATTAAAATCAAGTGCAATACAGCTGATTTAGAAGTTCTGTATGCATGTGAAAGCCTTTGGTCCAATCTTTTTCATCCTAACACGTACTGTTACTCAAAAAGTTTAAAAAACTATTTTCTTAGAAATGTAACATTTACTCAGAAAATCGACTAACCATACTAAATGCCACTAATAAGCACATTCAATAATGCACCAACAAAACAATAATAGGTGTATTCCAGAATATTTTGGAAGAAACTAAATTTGAGGTTATATATCTTGTAAAAGGGAAGGACAGTGCAAAGAAGTAGTGGATCAAGGATACTACCTTTCCAAATGTTCTTTCTTCTCTCTTTTGCAAAGAGCTCCTCATCTTCAAAAATGTCCTCAAACATATCATAATCAGGAACTGGAGAGATTTTTTTGTTAAACAAGTTCGGCGTAGGGCTGCTAAATAAATCCTCAGTGCTCCTAGAGCAGAAAGATGGTTCTACAGGAATTCTATGTAAAGGCATATCAATATCCCTCATCATTGTATCCTGTAATTTGTTCATCTAACTCATTAGTCTTGTCACCAAGAATTATGTTAATTTTTTCAATAAAAGAAAGGGACTGATGCAGCTGTTTGAAAATTTATTATTTTCCAGAAACAAGATCAATGCCAAAAAGAATAATTGTTTGATTTAAATAATCAGCTTTAAAGCTTATCTTCAAGTCAATTATCAACTGAACAGCTCTTACCAATTCATGCTTAAGGCTGTCAGGCCTGCTAGTAAGGTTTTTAAATGATGAGTGAGCTTTTTTCCTTTCTTTTGATGGAAAATACTGTCCATACAAGAAATTCCTGCAGTCAAATTAATTGATATAATTATACAAGCATTTTCCTACATTTAGTGTGGGGCTATAACCAAACATCCCAATGCCAAAGGATACAAATTTTCTAATAGGGGAAAAACAAGCTCAGTTATGCTTTGGGAAATAGCAGAACAATTTGATGACAATTTCCCCAAAAAAGGTAGAATAGAAAAATATGAAAGACTGTTAGCTTTCCAAAGAAAGTAACAGCCTAACATGTGCGCTGATACAGAGGTCAAATGTTCATGTATTATTGGAAAACAGAACTTTCTCCACAGGCTCAAATTACTATGTCTATAACCCTCAATGATAATCATGAATTTAATGTAATTAAAGCATCACTTTTCTTTCTTTCTTTATTTTTTATTTTTGGGAAAAACCATCACTTTTCTTAATTAAAGCATCACTCTTCTTTATAGAGAAATCACAGAATAAAAAAAATCACTTCACCCTAGAAGCATCACCCCATGCACTGCCATCATTGTTATCAACAATATGTACATCATAAACATATTTTTTCAGTTCTAGAAACTCTGCAGTACATATCAATACATCTTACAATTACCTTCCAGGCCTCTCCGGTGAATGAACAGGTGTTTCTGCGTCCACTTTACCTAAACCTGATGGGTAGATAATGCCCTCAGTAAGCTATGATATCCAAGTCATATGTCAGTCTCAGATACATCTTCATTAACAGCTTCAAATGATCGTAGAAGTAACAGTAGACAAAATTTCTTATGATAACCAAATACTTGAGCACACTGTAGAAACCAAAGGATTTTACTATGGAGGTCGAAAGGATGTGGATGGAAAATCCTAAGCAAAAACCAAAAACATTTCTGATTTCATGACTAGTTGTAATTCCCAGGTAATTAATCCTTATCAGAAGATTCCATAATTTTTTGTAAAAAAAAATTTATTTGTGAGTAAAACCAATCAAGTAGACAACAAAATCCAATATTGCATTACCAGAAAAATGCGTCATTGGGATAAGACACAAAACAAATAGAGATTTCTCAGAAACTTCCTCAGGGCTTCAAGGGTGAAAATCTTTTTCCTTAACTAAATGGTTTTCCATGGGGATTACACACAATTCTAAATGAATGATATTTCATTGTACCTTGAATAGAAAAGGCAACATGAGCTTCATTTCCAGCACTTTCTTTAAAATTGCTACTTGGACCATCATCACTGATAATATCAATAACAGATAGCTCTGCCGACAGTAAATATGAGATGTAAATAAGTTATTCAAACAAGCTTAGAAAAAATAATTACAGAATGATTTTATTCAAATTTCCATAGGTTCTAATAATCAAATAATATCGCATGGTGATTATTCCATAAGAACTCCAAAGAGCAATAATAATAAATAGTGATCTACAGACTACAATTATGAAAATGTAATTTTGATTCTAGTTAAACTAATGAGACTTGAAAATAATTCGTATGTGTGTGTATTATGATTTATGAAACAGAAATTACTTACGGTGCTCAGCTGGCATCTTCGATAGATTTAAGATGTTCCAGTTGCCCTTCAACTTTTGCTTTTGGGATTCAGGTGCACCAACTGGTAAACTGAAAGGTACTAAACAAACAGGTTTTTGAAAAAGGAAAGAAAGAAGAAAAAAACAAAAAACAAATGAAAGGAGTATAATTTATGGAGAAGTGCCACATTAATTTAAATTACAAGAATGATGCACTCCTGTAAAAGCAGCACACAGAGGGAAGTAGTGAAGAAGCAGATATTTCTGAGGAATATCCATCATAATTTAGAGAATTTCAAGTTGGATAGTCACTCACATATGCTGCCAATAAGTATTCCACTGAATGGAATTTGCATAAATGGAAGCCAATGAATTAAAGTTCCAATACTTTAAAATTTTAAAGCTGCGCATGCTTACTTCTTTGGGCATACAGTATCCACAGGAAAACACGATGAACTTTCTGCGAGGAAATAGAATCATAAATGCAAGTGGATCCAATTGTCCAAACAACAAGCAATGAGCATGCAGAGAAAAATAACTTAATATGGAAGCAGCACCTTCCTCAAACCTAGGGGGACTCATTTGAGTAGCTTCATTGGTTTGAACTGTACGAGGGCACGATATGGTCTGATGGTTAGGACTGAGAGTAATGCCTTCATTATTCCCTGCTTAAATATACATTTATCAAGAACTTAGTGTACACATTAGAAAATTCATATGCAAAATACCTAAAGAGTCATTGAAGAGCATGGTAATTAATTATATATAGCCAAAACTATTTGCTCATGTCCTATATCCAATCAACTTTCAACAAATGAAAATGCATGTGCCAAGGATTATTACTAACCCCCTCAAAGAGTAACCTTTCCATAATTTTAAAGATTTTGACATTTGAGATAAAGTAACCTTGGGGGCAACGGGAGTTGGGTTCTTTAGAAACTGCTGAAAGGTTCAGCAGACTGAGAACATCCAGTGACTTATTATTCTTGCTTTGCTGACTATATGTGTTATTTCCATCATAGTAGTTTTCCACATCTGTCTGATGATGCTGCTGTTTTCGTTTTCTTTGTTCAAAGTATTGCTTTTGCCTGTAAGACTAAGAACTTGGAGTCATGTTAAGAATATGTAAGATTATATGTAAATTCATTTTATGCAAGTCTAAGCAAAAGTTTTAAAAAAAAAAAGTTATATGCACAGAATTAATATAGTGTAGGAAGCTGTTTCTGTACCTTTTCTGTGTTGACTTCCTTGACTAGTGTCCCCCAGGAATCATGAAAAATGTCATGAACAGAGGGCATGAGGTAGTGCACGAGAAAGGGGGAAAAAGGAAAAGGGATACAAAGCAAAGTATTGAACTCTGAAATGACAAATTGCTGTGAGTATTGAACAAACATGAGATCTCACTGTTCAGAAAATAGTACTGATTATGAAAGGAAGAGATCATTGAGCAGATAGGTGGGCATATACCTCCATATCTCCAAATAATAATAGTGAGTTAAATTCAATATGGAGTTTTTGGCAAGGAAGAAGTGAACATAGAGGTTATGTTTCAGACTTTCAGCATTCCTCAATCTAAATGTAATTAGAGTTGGAACTGAAATTACTCAAATATCACAATAATTATTCACAAGCTTCCCGCTTCTGCTTCATTTCATCTTTCATGCAAGACTACTAAACTCTGACAAGGCCAGGATAGTCACTAGAGAATTCACAGATAACCCAATCACACATAAAAAGGAAAATCCTACAGTGATGGCTCGACACACTTTTCCAGAAGAAATATGATGCATTATGAGTGTTTTAAGTAATAGAATTTCGCATTTTCCAAACATGTACTCTGGCACAAAAAAAGATAACATTGCAGTTTCTGCTCAAACTTACAGTGGTAACTTTGCGTCTTGATCCACCCATCCACTGTAACATTGCAAAGATAGAAATCTTTCTCAAAAACTAAACCTACACCAAATTGAAGATGGTGATAAAATCATAATACGAATTTAGAAAATAAAAAAATGAAAAGAATCAGACTGAAATCATGTCAGTCAAACTACAGCAAGCTTAAAATATAAATGAAATGTAGCTCTTCAGATCAAGCGGCATACCAATTACCATCAACACAAATTTTCAGCAATAGTTTCTGAACTTTGTGTGTACAACACTGATCAATCATATGAAATTAATGATTTCTTACATTATGTTATTTACAATATCCTTTATACCTTCTCATCATGCTAAAACTAATTGAGAGCCCTGAATTCACTGAAACCTCAGTTTTGAATTACTTATACGTCTGTTATAATTTCTATATTCAAACACAGAGCTTAAGCTCATCCTAGATTCAAAATTCAAGGCAAAAAGAGGTATTTACCAAGTACAGACAGACATTACAACGTTTGCTCTGAAGCTGAAATTCTAAGCTTGACCAAAGCAAAGCAACAATGTTAGAGCAGACTCATGGTTTAACCATAGTCACTAGGACTTCAGATATGCTTTAAGGCATAAACTACGATGTACCTAACTAAACCAAAAGGCAAAAAATATGGAAAATCTCGATTGATTCGCAAACTAGATGGCAGAACCAGAACTAGAATTCCGGAAATGTAAATCACTATACCGTACATCACAATTCTGTGTTGATGTTGAGCGTGGACATAGTAATGATCTTATAATAAATGGATTGTATTAAATCATAGAATGAAGTGTACATAGGAAGCAAATATGCAACATTCCAAGTTAACTGCTGTCCTAACTACATACACTAACAGGGAGATTGCAAACAAGCATGAAGAACTGCATTAACAGTACCTTCTGGAAAATTCAAAATAGTTGGAGAAGACGGATAAACTCGTCTAACGCGAAGATAATGAAGTCAACCACTGTAAAATCTAAAGGCAGAACACATTCAACCGAAGCGTTAGCTAAACTGGCCGATTAAGAGATGGATGAATTCGAAGTGAAATTTGAGATTGTGATCGTAGGAACCTCTCAACGGAGATATTTCGCGGTTGGTGCCTGGCCGGAGAACAAACAACTGGATGAAGCTGGAGCTGGTCCAACTTTTTCCAGTATTTTCGCGCTAAATACGAAGAGCGTTTGAACTTTTCCAGAGCGGTCGTCAGCCCGACTCGCAGTTATCCACTATGCAGGATATGAATAAATTCGGCCCAAATTTGACCCATTGGAGTCATGATGGCCCAATTTATCGTGGCCTAGTACGGACTCGGAGTAGAGCTTCTTTTTTTTTTTTTTCCAAATATATTTGTGGTCCCACGACTATGAAGTTTTTTTTAGTACTATGATTATGTTATAATGTAGTATACGTATTTTCTTAATTTAATTAAAATTATCACAGTTATGCTGCTTGACTACAAGAACGTTAACAGTATAGGATACTTTTACATTTAGTCTCGGTTATTAATTTGTTCACATTTAGTCATAGAATTTTTAAATTATAGTCACATTTGATTTTCGCTAATTTAATTTTGATTATCGGTGACCATACTTCAATAGTTCAATTAAGTGATTATATTAAAGGGTAAAATTATAATTTTCAATCACTTCTATAACAAGTTTAAGAAAAAAGGTATTAAATCAAAGAAATCAAATGTGATAAGAATTTAATTAGCTTGGTTGACGACTTGATGTGAGTGAACATATACTATTGTCCATTAAAAAATATCAAAAATTTAAAAATTTTTTATATGAAAAAATTAGTCTAACTAACATTTTACCCCTTAATTGGATCGGCCTCATATGAAATGGGCTCGTGGCCTTACAAAAAGAAAAAGTGATAAGAATTTTAAAATTGTGAAAAAATAATACTATCTCTGTCCCAAAATGGTTGTCTGGTTCGTTTAATGAGGTTTGACTGAAGTAATTTTTAATCAAATTTTTCATAATATTAAGTTTAGCATTAATATTTAAAATTTATATATTTCGAAACTACATTAAAAGTGAGAAAGAGTTAGATTTGACCAATGAATAATAAATAGAACAAGTAAAATGGGACGGAGGAAGTAATTAAAGACTAGTACGGAGTATTTATTTATTGAAATAATTAATAATAAATTCAAAGAGTTTACAGAAGCACGCATATGACGCCATATCAGTAAATAGAAATCCACTAAACCAAATCTCTACTAGTATCGCCGTATCGGTTTATCTCAGAGCTCACTCATTTCTCTCTCTAGAATTTCTGTTTTCAGTGACCATCATCTCATCTTATCCAGCGAGAACAAAATCAAGCAATGTCTTATGTACCTCCTCACCTGAGAAACTCCTCCGCCGCCACCACTGTGGTGAGCAACGGCGGCGATCACTTGCACTCGAAGCTCAACTCTCGCCAATTGCCGTCATTTACTCAATCGAAGAACGGTTTTACCAGTAATGGTGAATACTGCTCGAATGATTCCGGCCGGAGCTCATGCGAAACCGTTAATTACTTGTCACCGAGAGGTTTAGTCGCGCCTGACCCCGTCTTTCCTCAGTGGAAACCGTCCGAACGTGTTCTCCTGCTTAAACTTGAACAGGTTCCGTCTTCTCGGTCTCTGTTCATTTAGATTTTTTTTTTATTTGCCTTCGGAAATGTCACTGTGCGTTTCGTGAACTTAAACAATTTAATGCGGTACATCCTTTTGTGCCTGGTTATTTACTGTTGTTCTCATTTTAGACATTCACGACCGTTTTGGTTCTGTTTTTAGGGTTTGATTCTGATTACTAGTCTTCTGCTTGTTAGGCTTGTAACTTTGTTCACTGATTGTATCACTTTCTCTATGAGTTCATTGGTTATTTGGATATTAATATATTACTCTTTAATAATGGTGCGGAATTAATAAGTAAATTTTGAAATTATGATGGATTGGATTGGTTACTTCTTTTATTTAATGTATCTTTTCTGTTTGCTCAAAACCTTTGGTTGCACTGATCCTCTTTTCACCTTTAAAATGACAGCAAGGAAAGGAAAGAATGAGTTCTACGTTTGTTGATGGTGCTGCATGCTTTATAGTCTTCAAGTATGCTAGAAGACATTGGAATTTGCATGACAGTGTAGTTTTTTGTTAGTATTCAATTTGTCCTGGGGAAGAACTGGTGTCCAATACTTTAATTGAGAATTGTGTTTTGATGAATGAAAACATGTATTTGGTTTATGGCTGGAGTAATGGAAAATGAAGTTAAGCAGATTCTATATATACCTGGTCAAATGAAGGCATAGAGAGAGTATAGGGTGTCATTTTTCTATGCCTGTGCAAGAATCATTATCCAATACTTTGGTTGGTATTTGCATTTTGAGGAATGTAAAATGGTAGTGCTATTTTTGGTTATAATAGTGAAATGTTAGTTAAAGCAGATTTGATAGGTAGATGCTTAATTCCCAAAAATTGTTCAATACGTAGAGATGCTCTAACAAAGAGATGGATGGGTTGGCATTGCACTAGCCATATTTTATAATTATTATTTCAGATGTTTGGATTCAACATTTTGATGTATTGCTTTCTATATTACAGATAGAAGAGATTCGCTTGAGACTTAATGTTGATGTTGCAGTTGCTCTGGATTCACATCCTGCGCTTGCACCTGTAGAATCGTTCACTGATATGGTAAGATCATTTATTTTTTCATTTTTTTTTTTGGGCATGGATATATATGATTCTTTTTCTATTCACGCAGTGCTTGCACCCGAGCATCATGAAGGATATTGCACTGCATAATTATACTATCCCCACCTCTGTTCAAGCTCAAGCCATGCCAGTTGCCCTTAGTGGGAGGGACCTTTTGGGTTGTGCAGAAACTGGGAGTGGAAAAACTGCTGCATTCACTATACCAATGATACAGGTTTTATTACACTTCGATCTTATAGCAATCAGTGTTTGATCATGAACTGCAAAATATTTGCTTTATGTTGGTGTCAGTCTTGTATCTTTCTTTAATAAAAAAAAAACCAAACAAACAAACAAACTTATTTTGCTACTCTATCTGTTTGATTAACAGCACTGCCTAGCTCAGCCTCCTCTTCGGCGTGGTGATGGACCATTGGCATTGGTATTGGCACCTACAAGAGAGCTTGCACAACAAATAGAAACAGAGGTGTATTTGCAGTGCCACCACAAATGATGCTTTATCAACTCCAAAATTGCTCTGTACTTGTACTCAGTCTTGGTGTTAGTCACAAAGTATTTCCATTAATTATACTTTTGGTTGTAAATTATATCCTTTCAGGTTAAAGCTTTCAGTAGATCTCTTGATTCCTTTAAGACTGCAATTGTAGTGGGAGGGACAAACATTGGTGAGCAGGTAATTTGTTTTTGTTTCACTTGTGTGTTCTGGTTCTCCAGTTATCTTTGTGTGGGGTCTTTGGCTTTGCCGGTTTAAATCATTGAACAATAACTGTAACAAGGCACCAAAGAACGAAGAAAGTGTTGCTACTTAGCAAGTGTTTGTTATTTTGTCATTTAACACAAGTTGTTGGCCCATTATTTTACTTTTTTGTGTAAATGTATATCTTGATTGATCTCATGATATTATGTGATTGCTGTTTTCTATTGGATGCTAAGACAGAGGTCTGAGCTTCGAGCAGGGGTGAACATAGTTGTTGCTACTCCTGGAAGACTTATTGACCACTTACAACAAGGAAATACCTCCCTTTCCAGGATATCTTTTGTTGTATTGGATGAGGCTGACAGAATGCTTGATATGGGGTTTGAACCTCAGATAAGAGAGGTAACTAATGGGATAATGTTTTCTACACGTCCAAATGTCATATTTATCATCTCTTGTATTTCTTGACACAATCTTGTGACGAGCAAGTGTCATCCCTTGTCCCACCTCCCCAAAACCCAACTCTCCAAAAAGAATATGGTGGGAAAAGATCATGAAAGGAGACATTCTAGAAATCCATCCTTAGTCCACCAACTGTTACAGCAGAGAATGTGTAAAATGTATCTACATGATCATCTGTGTTACCCTATCTATGTAATGATGCACTTTATTGACATAATTATGTGAAAATACTCTTGTGGCTCTGTTGTAGGTGATGCACAATCTTCCAAAAAAGCATCAAACTTTGTTGTTTAGTGCGACCATGCCAGCAGAGATTGAAGCACTGGCACAGGTTAGTTCTTAGTTTGCTTTTTATTCCTAGTCTTAACTTATGAACATTTTACAAAGAAACCAGGGAGGAGGTTGTTGGTGTTAACTATAGCTAGCCCAACATAATACTCAACACAATGCCTAAGGGAATGAAAATATGAAAAAGGGGATGTGAAGATTGAGTTTGGTTATGCACAAATGCATTTATATTGAGTCTTATTACAAGTAAATGCAAAAGGAACACCAAATGCTATTGTATCCTTGCGTATAAGGATAACTGTTTCCAAGCAGCATTTTGGACTTGTTAGAACATTGGATCTGAGAGTCCCTGTCTTGGGCCCATTGGGCTGAGTGGTGGTATTACCCCATCAGAGGTGCTACGGACTTCTTCAAATTAGTTTTAATTCCTTTGTATCTCATCTAAATGTTTGGTGATGTGATGAGAATGGATTTTAATTTTTGCTTCTAATTTGCATACTTTGATTCTATGAGTTCTGATTTCTATATAATGCAAATTTACAGGAATACTTGACTGACCCAGTGCGGGTAAAGGTTGGAAATGTGAGCAGTCCAACAGCAAATGTAGCTCAGATTTTGGAGAAAGTACCTGAAAATGAGAAGGCATGTTATTTATTGTGTTCTAAGTTAAAGAGCTAGGTTTGACACAGTGTGTACTCTCTCCTATTTGTCTAGGTTAGTCATTGTTTTATTTTGACTAAAGCCAATCACACTCAACCTTTTGTTGTTTAAAACATTATAGATTGACCGGCTTCTAGATCTTCTTGTTGAGGAGTCTGCTCAAGCTGAAAAATCTGGCCATCCCTTTTCACTGACCATTGTATTCGTGGAACGAAAGGTAAAAGTGAAGACCACTGTGAAGCGTTCTTGTTCTTCTGTTGCTACCAACTCCGTCTTTCTCCTAAATCCTGTTGCTTACCGGCAGGTGGTGGCTATTTGCCAGTTGCCACCCACAGGAATTTGCAACTGATTATTAACAGGACTTACTAAAATTTCTGTAACATGATGTTGAGACTTTGAGATTCATAGCTTAGCACTTTGAACTGTGTTCTTCTGCAGACAAAGTGTGAAGAAGTTGCAGAAGCATTGATGAAGCAGGGATTGCTTGCAACTGCACTTCATGGTGGCCGTAGTCAAAACGAAAGAGAGGCTGCCCTTCGTGATTTTAGACGTGGTCCTACCAGTATCTTGGTATGTAAGGGAATTAACCTTTGTTGACTTCGATTGTGGATAATACTACTGCTTTTGAAAATCTCATATATTCCTAGAGATTGATTTTTGTCTCTTCCTAAATGCCATTTATATTATTTGAGCTCCTTATTAAACGACTCCTGGATTTTTGATATTAAATTTATACAACTTGACCTGCAGGTTGCCACTGATGTTGCATCTCGTGGATTGGATGTCAATGGGGTTGCTCATGTAATTAATCTAGATCTTCCAAAGGTACATCAGCTCTAGCAATGCATCTTTTCATTGAATTCCTGTTTAGAACCTTAAGGTACATTTGGATGTCTAATCTAATCTGTACAAGAATTTCATCTAGGACTGCAATTTTAGTTTTCTAGCCTTGTTACTCTCTGGACTTACATTCTTACAATTCTATGCCATCTAATCTATTTCCTTGAATATTTTTCTGGAGCATTTTCTCAGCAACTCACTATATTAGTAAGTGATTATATGAACTACAAGTATAAAAATTAAATTAAAAAAGGCTATTGGATGTGATATAAGTTATGATCATAGTCCTCTTAACCCTCCTTCCATATTGCAAATGAACATGTTTTTGAAAATACTTTTAGAATGTTGAAGTTTGTGCACACTGGATTAGTAGATTGAAGTTTAAATATATCTATTGCAACATGTAGACCATGGAAGATTATGTTCATCGGATTGGGAGGACCGGTCGTGCAGGATCAACAGGCCAAGCCACATCATTTTATACTGATCGAGATATGGTATTTCCCTCGCTCTCTGCACATGTAGCCTCATTTTTGTATCCACTTCTTAATAAACAAACATTTATACTGTTGCCTCTTGGTGCAATCATTCAGTATCTTGTGGCACAAATAAGGAAAGCAATTGCAGATGTTGGGTCTGGCAATACTGTTACTTTTGCGACTGGAAAGGTATGTGTTTAAGCCATCCATCCCATTGTTTACACTTTTTAAACGTTTGGAAAGTTCAAATAACTCAAGTTGTATATTTGTTTTGGCAACACAAGGTAGTCCATTCCCCTGGACAGTTGCTTGTATTCATCTATAGTTTGTTCATGGAAGCATTATTTTATTTTATATTTTTGTGCATGCATTCATGTGTAGACTGCCAGAAGGAAGGAGAGAGAAGCTGCAGCTGCTCATAAGGAAGCAAATACTGCACTCTCAAAACTGTCCTTAATGGGGTCCACTCCAATAAACGTTGAGGACAAGTATAGGCACATGTTTGCCCCTGCAATGGCCAGGAAAGAGGGAGCTGCAGATGGTGCTTGGGATGATTGAAAATCAGGAGCTGCAGAGACCCTTCCCACTCATCTGAGTTGAGTTTATGTTGCACATTTATTACCTTGCGAATGGAGAAAGCAGTCATTCACAGCTAAGTGTGCTCCAAAAAGGCTGGAAACTAGCTTCCTAGCATGTGTACATTCTCGCTTCCATAGTTCTTCCTCTATTGATTTCAGGTCTTACACACAGTTGTCCTTGTTTTCTGTAGCACCTTCGCTAGCACATTAGATGATTTAGATGTTCGTCTTTGATATTTTCGTATTTATGGGTTTGTTAGTGAATGAGGCAGCAGTACTATAGTATTGTACTATTGTGTAACAATTTACTCTGGTCTGTCTGCTGACTTCATTTGTCAATATGATAGCCACGTCCTTGCAAATTCTACGTGACTGCCTTTGGCATGTGCATGTAGAAGAAAATTACATTTTAGCTGTGGCATACGGAAGGGTTCAAACATAGCAACACAATATTTCAATTTCAGCCTGTGCATTGTTTCTACTTGGCCAATAAAGCATTTGTCAAATTAGAGTAACAATTATGTGAAATTGTGAGATGGTCGGATCTTTAATTAATTAGTGAAATCATTATAATTAGTGAAATCTTTGATTAATGGGTCAATTTTTATTTTTTTTTACCACATTAATCAAAAATTTGACATGTTAACAAATTGAAACCTATGAAACAATTTCAAATTATGAACTAAAATATAGTGTAGCTAACCAGAATTACAGGAAAAGCAAACAAAAATAGCACCACATTATTTCACAAGCGAATTAATTCAAAATTTCACAAACATTCGTAACGTCAGTGGAGCTACATTCAGTTTCAATTTTCAAACAGATTTAACTCGAGAGAGTATACTATGAAAGAGAAGAATTTTGCACAAGCTTCGATATCAAGTACTGAGCAACATCTTTTGACGAAGCATAATACAAATCAGCTTAAGTTCCAGCTTTCCGTCGTCCAACACGGGCAACAAAACCAGCTTTGATAGGTGCAACTGATCTTCCAGAACCACACTACAACAAAAAATAAAAATAAAAATAAAAATAAATTATGGTCAATATAGTAAATAATATAAACATAAAATGTTTCTTCTCTTTATTTCTCATGGGAAAAATGAACAAAATAGAGATGTTGAAAAAGTACAACAGTATGAAAAGTGTTGGATACCTTCTCACATCTGAGGAAGAAAAGACGGTTCTCCTTTGACAGAATGGTATCCGGACTTTTGCAGCCATTACAAATCACATACTCATCTAAACAAGGTGTGGCAAAAATAAGCTCTCCTGATTAGTCGAGAATGCAAGTGGTGGTGGCTAAGACTCAATGAAAACAGAAATTCAAATGAAAATGGTTCCACAAAGCATATGGCTATGCAAATATTAATCTAAAAAACCAACTCAGACACCACTTCATGTTTGATTGTTGGTAAGTAGGCACCATAGCAAGTTGAAAGGTTATGGAGTTGGAAAGCAATGGCTTTCTGAGAGGCAGTCCTAGAGAGTACCTATTTTGGACAGAACTTACTGACATTACCACAGGAAAGAAATGATATAGACAAACAGAACTTACTGACGTATCGCCGCAGAATCCCTTCAAAATTCTTTGGAGCAAACCTTCCTTTGACAACCAATCGTTGCTGCCCATCGAGGGATCCACTTGTTCCCATTTCAGCCAGCAAGAAAGTCATGACGTGCTCTGGCTGCCTATGCATCCTATTTAAAAGCCACACACAGTTGTTAGTGATGAAGATCATGTCCAACAAGTTTTAAAGAATATACCATAATAGCTCCATGTAAGGACTACCCTAAACAAAGTATACAGATGAGCCATGTATCTAATCTAAAGGATAAACAGAAGTTAATTTACAGGTAAAATATGATAAAATAAATATAGCATAGGCCCAATGAGTAAATATAGAATAAATACAACTCTACTACAGCATATGAGATGAGAAGTATGCAGAACAAAACAAAATAAGAGCCATCACTGGTGTGTGTGTGTGTGTGTATAAAGAATATCAAACTAAAAGAAAATCATTACAAAACAGATCCATCAGGATGTGGAGAGGGGGTGAGGTCGTGAGGGAGGAGGAGAGAGAGGAGAGCAATCTTTGTAATAACATACGTCTTGCAAAGATCCATGAAATTAACAAAGACAGTCTTCTTTGTGCCTTCACGAAGGACTTGAGGAGGCCTCATTACTGTTCTACGCCTGTCTCCAGCAAGCTCGGGATTATTTTCACGAAGGATATTGAAAACACGACCTAGAAGCTGCAAGAAATCAAATGAAGAGCAGAAATTTGATGAGACATAATAGGATTAAGAACCACTTTTAATGATAATAATAGAGAGGAGATGACATGATGGAAGGATCATAATAAGTAACAATGCATTTCTGAAAACCAAATATAGACTCTATTCTCATCAACAATAAATGTCTACTTAGTTCCAGAGAGGCAGGATGCTAAAATTTTAGCATCACATAGGGCAGCATTACAAGATACCAATTCCAGAGAGACGTGAAACTTATCCATTTATGTATTTTGTCAAATGGCCTGCAATTTTACTGCCTCTTATCTACTCCAAGAAGCCATATGCTGAACCAATGTTTTCTACAGAGTGCGTTTCAGAATAGATAAAAGGCAATTTGTCATTTTTTTAGCCCCAATTTTAGGCTTTTTTAAAAAGTTCTTTCTGGAGAGACATGAATCTTTTAATGAAAATTTTATTCCAAAATTCAACTTGTTCATTCTAAACAATTATTTTAGGTTGTAACACACACATTAGGTTGTAACAAAATACCAGCAGTATAAAATGACAACCACACACATTAGAACTTCTCTACAGTTTGATATGCCAAACTGCTATACAGTTGGCAAAAGAAGCTCACTTCCAAGATTTTAAAAAAAAATGCAGATCAAGATAATATACCTTCAAGGCTTCAACTAAAGCAACTATCTTAGCAAGAGAAGAATTTAGAAAGCAAAAAACATATACCTCCTCATATTCATAATCCCTGTCACTTCCTTCCCATGGATAGCGATGGAGAACAATTTCTTCAGCTTCTTCATCATCTCCGAAGTGATCTACAATCAACATGGTGCCAAAACATCATATAGTGCAGCTAGGAGAATACATATGTATAGTTCCATATTTTACAAATTGTAGATTTAGCTTCTCGTAACAACTACTCACCATCTATATCGTCCCCTGTATTATCCACCTCATCATTCAAGAGATCAGTGTGTACCTGGAAAATTTTACAACAATCAACTCAACATAACTGTTTTTCTGAAAACTTCTCCAAAAAAAAAAAGGCATTCTTACAAGCATTCTACATAGAAAAACTTACAGGCTTCTTCTTCTTCTTTTTGCCAGAAAATGCTGTCTCAAGACCATCTGAAACTGCATGGTGAGACCAATCAGATTATGGCACAACATCAACAGATAACACTCTCTTTTATTCTCCTTCATTAGGTAGACCAACATACCTGTCAAACTTTCAGTTTTCTCAGCCAAGCTATCAACAGAATCATCTGCAGGATCCTGGATAACAACCTTCTTCTTCTTTTTCTTTTTTGTAGGATCAAATGGAGCAATCTGCATTGAATTTTTTATATTAAGAGCAAAATCATCATCATTGTCAAGGAAGTAAATTCTCTGAAGATGGAGACTGAAACCTGTTACATTATCAATGTTTTCTCATGTTCCCTAACCAGCTATACAAGTCAAGACTGAGTAGCACTACATCTTATTCAGTTGAAGATGGAGATTGAAACCTGTTACATTATCAATGTTTTCCCATGTTCCCTAACCAGCTATACAAGTCAAGACTGAGTAGCACTACATCTTATCCAGTTGAAGATGGAGATTAAAACATGTTATATTATCAATGTTTTCTTATGCTCCCTAACCAGCCATACAAGTCAAGACTGAGTAGCACTACATCTTATTCAGTGTATGCAAGTGCATTGCAGAAACATACAGTACCGATCATAAGGAGAAAATGGAAATAATAGAAATGAACCAAAAAAAAACTGTCCACACTTACATCTGCAACCTCCTCCTTCATCTCGTTCTGGATTTCCTCTTCAGCCATGACCGCACCTAAGCTCCAATATAGAAATACGTCAACGATACAAATTTTTTTAAAAACATAAATCATTAAATCTTTGAATCGCGCATTCAATTGGAAAAATCAAATTTCTAAGAAAAGCATTTCTCAGCTGCATCGTAACCCTAGAATACGTTACCAACTGAAAGGATTTACCTCTGAAATTACGCAGAGAAACTTGTTATGCTTTCGGATTATCTTCCAGGCCGACGATGAACACTCTGCCTCTCTTCGAAGCTATCTAGAGAGTGGTAAGAGAAGCGAAGAATAATATAGCTCCCAAACTGTGATTCTTGATGAAATGGGGGAAAACCTGGGTGCCAGAGCTACAATGATCTTGGGCTTGGGCCGTTTATATTCCTCTGGATGAAAATTTAAATGGGCTACATTCGAGACCCAATTTTCCAATACAAATTGGCTCCTTAAATCTTGACTAATCTGACAGTTTTGGGCCTACGGTCCAAAACCACAATAGTTATATCATGGACCCGAGTCCAACTTGTAATATGGCTCATCACAATTTACATACTGAATGTTCACAATTACAAATTTTGAACTTGTGAGTATTCAGTATGTAAATGTGTATTTTGGATCGGGTCTATCTTGCAATGTGGATCTGGATCAACATAATAATTTGTCCCAAAACGACGTCATTTTGATATTAAAAATAAAATTCCTTGCTTTGTACACGTGTTAAAATAATGAATATTTTGTACTAAAATAATGAACATTTTATGAGTTAGAATAATGTACTTTATATATGTTAAAATAATGAAAATTTTGGGATAAGATAATGTATTTTATGAGTTAGAATAATGTATAACGTACTTTATGTATTAGAATGGTGACATTTTTTGGGTAAAATAATGTTCATTATATTTGATACATATTATTTTTTATCATACTGCATATTTAATTTATTTTTAGTGTGTTGCAATTAAAAGTGAACATATAGTATACTAAAAATAAATATGTATCAATATGCGTTGATCTTGATACACAATATAAGCATTGGGCTACTACATGATATGCTCTCATTCTCTTTGGGTTCCCTTCTTTTAACCTTGAACAATGGTGTGAATGGAACATCAGAAGATCTGTTTGTAGATAATTATGATTTATTTCATACTGTCTGTATGGTAATTGACTTCTCCGTATACATGTTTAATAGTACCTCAAATTCTGATTCAAGAGTCCCCTTGTAGCTTCTAATAAATGGAAATGGACAGATGGTCATATGGAGATGTAGATCTTTATCCCTCCTACCATATTTGATTTCTTTCAACAACAAGAAACACTTACTTCTCAAATAGATGAATTATATTTCTTAATGATCTCGATTCGACACATTAATTCGTTAATTCCTTTTTATATATACACATATAAAAGAATTTAAGAATCATACATAACGACATTTATAATCAGAAAAAAAATTGAATAAAAAGATGACGTGGAGAGAATATAAAGACAAGATGCAAAGTCCGCAGAAGCATCTTGTCCTAATAAAATTGTGAAGAAAAGTATAATATACATCACAGTAGGTAACCTACTACTTTCCTGATTATTTTTTCTTAAACTTCGCATTAAGATACCCTAAGCAATTGGTCAATGGATTTACCTATAAATTTTCTTTTTCTAGAAATGGAAAGGCGAACTAGGTAAGGATATTTTGATAATTTTATACTAATTTTCTTTGTTACTAAACTAGTTGAAATTATTAAAATGTGGCCATCTTTTTCATTAAAATAAAGATTTCATAAAAATCTCCCTTGTACATATGTGTCTGTGAAATACTGAGGGTGTCTTTTCAAAATTATTAAATAATGGCAGCCATAATTTTGGATGCTTGCTGCTGGGTTTTAGCCACAATAGGTCAGAGAATCCTTAATTAGTTGCAGTGGGGTACACCCTGCATTATCCATCCTTTTTTAATTATTATTAGGATAACCATTAGTGGAAGTGTGCCCAAAAGCCTCTGTTTTTTTTTTTTTTTGAGAATATAAAGCCTCTGTTGTATATAATGAAAAACATTTATTATATCGGCTAGAAATATGTGATTGAATGGCTGAAAAATAACTCTTGTATTTATTGATAACTTCTTAATCAAAAATGTATTGTAATAATCAATTTTTCTAGTGTGATTTATTTCTTATGTGTCATTTATGATATATTATATAAAGGCATTCGGGTTTATTTCATACATGCTCTACGATAGTAGTTTCAGGTTCTCTTGTTATCCAAATACGGAGTATATATTTATATTTATAATATTGTATCATCATTTGTTGTAACAAACGTGTAAAAGATGCCTTAAATGGGTAGCGGAGTAGATGAGCATGATTCTTGTACTAGCAGAAATCTAGAATGTGACAAGTTCAATTCTTAGAAACACCATTTCGATCAAGTTTGTTTACTTCTTATGCGTGACTTGCGGGACATTAATAATAATTAGAAGATGCTAATTACTTTTTTTTTTAATTATTTTTTCCTATTACTGCATCACATGAAATTGTAATATAAGTGATTGGGAGTTTGAACTAATATGTATTCAATAACTCTTTTAGTAAAGGTGTTTTGGATGGGACCATGATTAAAATTCGAATATATATATATATTAATTTCATCATGTAATATAAGAAGTTACCAATACAATAATATACCCCCAAAAAATTAATGATGTTTAAATATTTTAAGAGACACTAGGTCAACTAATATTTAATTAAATACTCGTGAATTAATTCATATAATTACGAGTAGTGATATAAAATATAGTTACTGGGGAGAATACAAGTATACAACTATATAAGAGTTTTTATTAAAAATAAAAATAAAAATTAAGGTGTATGATTCCTCGTGCCTATAATGTATTTATTGTGCGTCATTGTCTATTATAATGTCTCTGACAGTTGTTTAGTGAAAAATAAAGACATACTCACCGATCACCACTATCTCTATGTGACCATTGTAAGTGTTAATGTGGTCCTTTTAAGGTCAAAATAATTGAGTTAAACCATTTCCACCACTTCACCTAGTTTTTATGGGGTTGTGACTTGTGAACTAACCAAATGCACTTAGTCCAATCTATACACTAAAATATGATATCCATGGTTTAACCAAGAAGCCTAGTTTGAGTTATGATACTCTACATTGACAAACGAAGCCTATTATTCCACCAAGAATTTTTAAATTTTCTTTAATATAATCATATCATTAAGTTTAGAAAAAGGAATGTCACATTTCATTATAAAAAAAATTAAAAAAATTACTATATGTACTCTTAATTTCACTCTATCAATTTTACTTCTTATGTGATGGGCATTAATAAATTGTTTTTTTTTTTCATGTGGACCTCAATAAAAATGTTTATATCAAAAATTTGAATGCAAAGTAAAAGTTAGAAGTAGAGAATGTGACTCCACTTAATATTTTTTCTTATAAAAATCACTCCATGCGTATTATGATTATACTTTTGAATATTTAATTATGCGAGCCCTTCCTCAGACGGATTCCTCCTTTTGCGCCTCAGCCTACTAAGGTATCTTTTTAGCGCCTAAGAGTTATTATATTTTGTCAACTGGAGAGAAATGAGTCCTGATCGAAATTTTAAATTTTATAAATAATATAACACATGAAAAACAACGGAACAAAAAAGACTTGTACATGCTTCGAAATGAGTGGTTGAGTGAATGGAACATGATTCTCATATATGAAGGTTATAAGTTCGATTCTTGCTAATATTCTCTTGATTGAGTCTGTCGCATTTGATTTTTCTAATACAATTTATTCTTTATGTGTGATTTGTAGATTATTGTACACAATTATATACATAGTAATAATTGTGATTTTTCACAAAAAATAATAATAATAATAATAATGACTTGTGTAAAAGCAATGAGAAAAGAATAGAAACCAATGCGTTAGTTCAAATGGCCTTATCGTAAGTGACGATTTCCCTTGGGTCAATCCTCGTAACTCTCGAAGTGAGTGAGGATTAGTCGGGTGGACCCGGACCACCTCTTGAATTTACTCAAAAAAAAGATGAGAAAAGAATAGTGATTGAATGAAAGCAATTACCTCGTATTTGTGTTGTTGTTAGGAAATAGGAACATCCTCAAATGGAATTTGTCATGATTGGTGATACAAATGAATGGACATGATGGTTGACGTCAAGCGCGTGTATTTCTCTGTCACTCTAGCGTTTAACGTCCGGCAAGGGAAACGAGGCGGCTGCCTTGCGCTCTGCTTCCCAACCAACCATACGTCTATTGGCTAATGACACATCCACACCAATGTGACAAAGACATGACGCATTGACGCACAAGACTTTGGACATTGTCTTCGAGACTTCGACTCTAGTCACCTCACCCCATGGTGAATTTTCCACCAAAATTTCATCATTCAAAAATGGATGGTCTTAATTCAAGAATTATGATTCATTGAGCAATTCAATAGTGAGATTTTTGAAGTGATTTTTGAGGTGTCTGGTAGGAGAAAAAAGAAAGAGAAGAAGGTTAAGAAAAATGAAGAAAAAAAATAGAAGTCTGAAGCAAAAGAAAAAAATCAGGGCAATGATGCGCCAGTCGACGCGTGTACTACACACTCTCGACTGGGCATCATTGTGGGCGAAACAGGCTATTGACCTATTGTGCATTTGTGCGTGTCCAACTCCTTTTTCTCTACGCCGCGGGACCCACAAAAAATTCACCATTTGTAGGACGAGCTCATGCAATTGAGTAACTTAAGTTGATTTATTTTCTTTGTAATCATTTGTCAACTAAAGTTACAAGGTTGACTTAGCTTCATCCAAAATGCACATTCAAGTAGTAATTTCGATCAGAACTTTTTGGTAAATGAAAGAGAATGAATATTATACAATTTAGTAAATAATAAAGCGTTGATAATATATATTTTGTGAGGTTAAAGAAATAACAATAATAATAATAATTCTTTTAAAAAAGGAAATAATAATGATTTTTTTTTTTTTAACTAAAGGATGAGACAATGACAAAAAAGCCTCAAAATGTTATTTAATTTGTTGATGTATGCTCAAACTCAATTCAAATTATAAAGCCACAACTTGCAAGACTAGCTAGGCGACTTTTTCTTCTCACAATCACCTTAGTTTATTGACTCGGTTCAACTTCCACTACACGTCCAATTGACCTATAAATTGAGGACTAATAATAGCATTCAAAGACTTTGAAACACTAAAAAAAAAAACAAAAAAAACAAAAACAAAAACAAAACAAAAACAAAAAAACTTCTAGAAAAGATCTCTAGATATATTTTTAGTGGTATAAGAGTAATAAAAATATTATTGTAATGAAAAAGATTTAAAAAAAAAAAAAAAAAGTGGTCTGGTAAAACTCGTAGACACCTCACTCTTGTGCAGAAAAGGTAAATTACACTATGAAAATCCTCCATGCAGTCTAGTCCTCTTTTGGGTAACAAGAAAAATTCGTAGCCACTGTACTCCTGTATAGGAGAAGTAAACCGCATTTTAAATATTCTGTGTAACGGACTTATGTGAATCATGCTCTATCTACTCGATCAATCATTCTAGGACGGTCTAATCCTCTTCGCTCTTATATAAGTAGAAGGTATATTGAAATTTATTACATATTTTTTGTCATGTCATCATTAAAGTTCATTATTCATTCTTGCTTCGTGGTCCATGAACTCAGCAAGTACATTATAAATTATTTTCATATATAATGTCATTGTTGGATTATCGACAATATTGAAAATTTTATTTTTAATAACAATTATTAATTTGATGACTTATTTTCCCTAGACATTGTTGAATTGACTAAATTTGGTTTGAAACATTTGAAATGCTCTAAATTTCACCAAATTCACTACGTATATATGAATGTATTTTATACATTTTGAATTGAATTTTATTAATTTCAAAAAGTTAGGAGTTAAATTAATATAAGTATTCAACTATTCAAGGATACCTTAATTAAAAATTTCAGCATCTCAAAAACAAAAATAAATGCTTATCAAATTTATCTATACAAGTTATTAAAAAACTACTTATACATAACAAGTCTAACCCATTAGCATAGGATAAAACTATATGAACTAAAAAATTCCAGTATTAGACGGTGTGCATTGTGGTAAATCCTTCTCATGTATAATAGATTAATAGCATTCAAACCACACAAAGAAAACATGTTAGATCGAGAAAATGTTAGCAAAAATTAAATTCATGACATTCAGATAGAAGAATCATATTCTAACAATTCAACTACTCTTTTTGTAGCTAATGTGCCAATAATTATTTTTTGTATTGGTCACCGTTATTTGGTCGACCTCACCTCACATTAATATTACACACGCACACACACTTATATTGCCACCTCATATGGTTAAAGATTTTGGTAAAAATTTATGGTCCTAGTATCATAGATCCAGGAAGATAATAGGAAATAATGAGTTTTTTTTTTTTTTGAATATTACTGAGTTTTTTTTTTTTGAATATTACTGACTCTATTGCAATGCAATATCTGTTCGTAACTACTTGTTCATAACTACTTTCTCAACCTATTGGAGCTGCCTCCACTGAGGCTCGAACCCACCACCTCCCGTATAAAGGGAAGGGTTTGATGTCACTGGACTACAAGGTCCTTGGCAGGAAATAATGAGTTGTAGATTCATTATGAACTTCACACTTAGCTTATAGGGTTTTTTTTTTTTTTGACACATAACTCTATCACACTAAATGCCTTTAAAAAAATCATCACTCTTATAATCAAACACTAATAAATACCCATAGTGAATAAATAATCAAATAAAAACATCAAACACTAATAAATGCCCATAAATATAATCAAATAAAAAATGTCAAATTATAATTTAGAATCTTTTTTTTTACTAAAAAAAATAGATTTTTTTTTAAAAAATTATGTCTACTATTTGAAAGCGTGCTTTAAGTGAAATAATCTTATAATCTTATGACCTTAGTCGATAAAAATCAAAATAAAGTAAATTAATCTAAATTATTTATAACTTAGCCGTTGAAATTGAAAAGTTCAATAGGTTAAGTTTTCAACTTATAACTCCAACAACACTATGTAGTGCTCCTATATGCATCATCAACCATATCCAAACATAAACAATTGATCAATTGTAGGCTTACATAGGATGACACAACGGATCAAGTTGGAAGACATCAACACAAGTTGGTGTTGAACTTTCTTACATTCCAAATTTATACACGTGTTGCATTATCAACTATCATGTGCAAGTGAACTCATACATTTTCCCATTACCCAATATGCCAATATGACACTATCATCAACAGTTCTATATCAATTTTCAAAACTCTACACCTCCAAAATCAATGAATAACATAATTATTAATTGATAATATAAAATGATAATAAATTTTAGAAATTTATCAAATAATGCTTAAACATTTTTTTTAAAAAAATATTAATTGATAATATAAAATGAGAAAATTTTAAAAATTTATTAAATAATGATTAAACATAACAAGTATTCGATGGAGTTAAGGGCTAAGGAAAAAGTCATAACTAATGTTCATGTTGAGAATTGTGAACCTTTAAATTTTTTGGCCCAAAAACGATAACCAATTGAAAAATCAAAATAACTGAAATTTTTTAAAAATTGTAACCGATAATCGGTCAAAAACAAAAATTTTCGATCGATTCGGTTATCGATTTCTCGGCCGGTCTTACTTTTTGCTCATCCCTAGTTGTGGGTTCTCACTATGAGCTCGGTTCTTTAGATCTACGGTTTACTAGATTGAAAAATACACTTGTGATATACGGAGCACAAATCTATGCACAATTATAATATTTGTTCAAAACTACTTTCTCAACTTATTGACTCCACTAAGGCTCAAACTTATTACGTCCCATATGGGAGAGCCACTGCTCTGCCATTTGAGCACAAGGTGTTTGTTCTAATTCTAATCCGTAATAAAATTTTACAGTGATAATAAATTTTTCATATTCCAAGTTGTATTGCAAGACTTGTATGCATCAAAGCTAAATTAAGAAATCCATTCTAGAACAAAAAAACAAGAAACCACAAATAAACTAATTTGATTTCCAACTCAAATTGACACAGACATTGATATTTAAACGTCAAAATATGAACAGTGTTTCAACGCAAGGCTTGACATCCAAGCAAACATTATACACAACGCTGAACCTGGTCTCCTCGTACCCCACTCTTTCACTGTTATCAATAAATACAATTATTATATAATTAATTAATTATAATATATATTTTTTGATACAATTAATTATTAATATATCGTTGACCAAAAATTGAAATATCCATAAAAAAAGCCGCCGTGCAAAATAGGCAACACGCAGTACTCGCAATACACAGTTACACACACTCGATGATTTGCCGCCAAAAGTGCCACGTCAGAGTCGCATTACGCCCCGAAAAAAGGTGAATTTACAGTTCAGCCATCAGAGAGCGGGGGTCTTCTAACTGATTTTCGAGGAGAAAATAGTCAACGTCAAACTCGTCGAATTCCTCGGCGCGGTGATTTGCGAGTAACCGGAAACTCGGCAAGCCTAAGAAGTCGAAGTCGATTGGGGAGTCGAAGTTTCCGAAATCGTCGAGATTGGTTAACGCCGTGAATTCGTCTCCGTTTGGGGTGACGTCACTCTGGACGGGGCTGTCGAACGGAGTGGAGTCGTCGTAACGGAGGACGGAGGCGGGGGAGAGAACGGCGGCGTTGTTTGAGGCGTCGACCGCCGTCTCCGTTACCGTTAGTTTGGGGAAGTTGGTGACGGCGTCAGCGCCTTTTAGTCTCACGGCGGCCTTGTCGTAGACGGTGGCGGCTTCTTCCGGCGAGTCAAAGGTTCCGAGCCAGAGGCGTTTCCCTCGGGTCGGGTCGCGAATCTCCGCAGCCCAACGCCCCCACGGCCGCTGACGCACTCCTCTGAACTTCTTCCGGCTGCTGGCGTCAGATTCCGACGACGTGACGTCACTCACCCCCCTCTTTTTACTCCCGCTGGAAGTAAACTGAACCCGTTGCTCCGCCGGCGGCGGCACAAGCTTGATCTCCGACACGTGTCTCTTCACCCTCCTCCTACCCACCCCCCTCTCCCCTTCGTCGCCGGAGGAGTCCGTGGCGTCGCCGTCGGTGACCACAATCCGTACAACTCTGTTCCGAAGCATCCCCGGAGCGCCCGATCCGAAACTACCCTCTGGCACGTGCTTGTTAGTCATGATCACGTGCTCCGAGAACTTCACCGTCTCCGGAGAACCCAAATCCGTCGCTTTCTCAAATACCATCACAGAGTATTAAAAATTCCGATCAAATAAGAATCGACTGAAACAATACTACGAGTTGACTTGAAGGGTGAGATTATATCCCTCAAGAACTGTACATAATGGGTAGAAAAGAAAAGAAAAATCTATGGCGAAGGGGTGAGTAGAAGTGAGAGGTGGGTATTATTATAGGGAAGAGAAAAAGGGGAAGTGCAAGTTGATGAGTTTCTACTTTTTTGCTGTTTTGGCGGGAAACATAGAACCTACAATTTCTTCGGGCCGTACGAATGCCCCAAAATTCTCTCTCTGAAATCTCACTACTGCAAAAGCAAAACACTCCCCAGATTTGCATATAAAGAAGACTAATAATCAGAGAGAGAGAGAGTGAGAGAGGGGGAGAGAGAGTGTGTGTCTATCTATGTGTGTATAAAAAGGGGGGCAAAGGGGAGGTGTAAAACCGAGTGCAGTGGGGGCGCTGAGTGGCTCCATTTATAGTGCACGACTGCACGGGTCATACCGCGGTGGACTTTTGCACCGCGAAATTTTTACCTATAACCCGAATAGACCGATCAGAGGAGATGAACGTCCCTTGTATACTTAGTGTACAAATTTATAGACTGACTCGTCATTTATCTCTTTCACTGACTCTTCATTAAGAGCTCTCACAATTTATGATTAGTTTAGTCTAAATTGTGATACCTAATAAAAATTTATTTCATTTCATGCCCCGTGCATACAATGTACTGACAAAAGACAAACCTATAAATGACACTATCTTATAAAATGAAAGGTTTCATTTTTGATTCTGTATTGCACATCTTGTAATTTATAACATTTCAGGAAAGGATCGTGGGAGCGCTCATGATGAGATATCGCCCAAATTAATTCTTTTGGTCGATTTTGTTTGGTGGCTTTTTGTCTTTTATATTAACTTCGGTGCATATTACATGCTTGTTTGGTGACTCTTAGTCTTTTACATTAAATTTGGTACATATTATATGATTGTTTGGTGACTCTTGGTCTTTTACATTAAATTTGGTACATATTACATGGTTATTTGGTGACTTTTAGTCTTTTTTTGTTAAATTTCAAACATATTACGTACTTCCTTAGTGACTATTTGTCTCTCATGTTACATTTGATGTATATCTTATATATTTATTTATTGATTTTTAATCTTTTACGTTAAATTTGATACATATTACATGTCCAACATGTAATATATTATCATATTATTTCTCATAAATAATGTATATATATATATATATATATTTGAAATAGTTTTATTTTTTTATTTAGATTGGAAGGGGGAAACCCAGTACATAAACCAAGTCTAATAGTGACTATACATGTATCTCCATGATGGATAGGCCATTCTATCATCTTCCAGTATTGGCGGACCAAAAAATTCATATACCTCCCGAGAACCCAACAACCTCCACTCTGGTCCATTCTTCGTAACCAAAACTATTGCAAATGCGGTTAGCCTGCTCCCCTGACACCTTCGGTTCAAAGATTTTCATTCACACAGAGGGTGGGAAGGCAGGTTTTGTACTCAGGAGCCCGGGCTATCGTCCATTACCAACACCCGCTGGCCTAAGAGGCCATCATAATCCAACATCTCAACCTCCTGATCCTCGACCTTATTACCAAATGTCCTTGCAGCGTCGGGGGGATTCTCTTTTAGTGCGAAACCAAACTCTTCCCTGTGAGAGGATTCTGGGGTTTCTTGGCTTGAATGGTGGTATACCTCCGAGCTTACGATCTGCTTTCCATAGTTATGGCCTCTTACTACTGTATGCTCAGACTCGGCCGTCGCGCGTCTGGGAGCTGTAACTCTACCACCTCTACCTCTGGATGCACCTCTTCCTCCCTGGTGTGTTTGAAATAGTTTTATAGTTTACCATTAATCACATATCAAGTAATTGACCAGCTTTGTTGGGTGATTCTATTTTAAATTTGGTTCGAATTACATGGCCGACATGTAATATATTCTTATTTACATGGCTTTAGTAGTCAGAAAAGTTAAAACTTTATTGAGAATTTAAAATGTGAGAAAATTATTTTTACATTTAGTGTAATATTTGACTTTAAAATGTTTAGGTCAATGAAATCACATTCTATGATATTAAGGAAAGTAAATCTCACTTAAGGGGGTGAGATCACATTCTTTTCAAAAATCTCACTTAAGGGGGTGAGATCTTTTTTCTTGGCTTACTAAGAATCTGCCAATTTTATTGAATTATATATTTATTATCCGTTTTGGTATCACACTTGCCATGTTAAAAATCTTTTATATAGTAAGAATATATTCGAGATTTTAAAATTTATTCTGAAAAAGTTTAAATGAACCAAAGGTATTAATCAATTTGTCAGGTAATTTAATTGTTATATTTTTAGGGCAACACCAAAGATGCCAATTAATTTTCTCAGTAAAGTTATTTCCATCAAATATATTTCTGAAAAACATTTTCATAGAAATTTAATTGATGAAAAAGCACCAAACGCCATCTTAATTTATTGTAGGCAATATAAAATTTTCTTAAATAGTTTTATAGTATACTCTTAGCCACGTATATCAAATATCTATTTAATAAGATGTGAAACTCCTATGAATTTGAATGTAAGAATCTTATAATTTGAACTAAATGTACACGAAAACTCCTACAAATAGGGGTTTTCATAATTGGGTCAATTCAGTGTGAACGAATATTAATTTTCTAAGTATAATACGGGTTTAAAGGGGTCTCTTAGCTTACCATTAGAACTTGTTAAAGACATCTCGTGGTCTAATCAAAAAAAAAATGTACAGTAATTGTATAAAATTTAATCAAGTTAAGTACTAACAACTTAATTTTTTGGGTAACGAGGAAAAATCCACAATCATTACTTGAAGGTATACACGATTTAACCTCTACTTTTGTGTAATAGCTAGTAAATCATACAAGAGATGTAAATTGCATTAGAAAAAATTCAATCAAAAGGGTGTTGATAATAATCAAACTGACATTCTCATACAATAATCATACCCTATCACATACACTTTTTGGTCTAAACAACACAAAATTCTATCTTTATGGCAATTACCAAAATAGTAAGCGTCGTGTTCATAAATTATTAGTTATTACAAGAGCAAATGTTTTTGGACTGTTTATGTCACGTCAAATCATTTTCTTGCCACATATCTCATGGTCTCATGCCACAAAATTATACTCATGGAACAATCACTGTTTTGTATTTTAGATGCGTATGCTTAACATTACAAATATTTTATTTTCAATATATAATGAATTTTATTGTCATTATTATGAAGTAAAAGAAAAACATTATAAAGTAAAATTAAGAGACAAAATAATATATTTTTCAAGAAATTTATAATTTTTTTTTGTGTGATGAGAAAAATTTACAGTCACTACTTGATGACATATATAGAATAAACTTTGCTATTGTATATTCGTTTGCAAATCACATATGATAGGCAAATTGCACTACAAAAATAATGTGGACGAACTTGATTAAGACAATGGCCCTGCTTGGTAACGTAGTTAGCTTATCAGTCAATTTTAACTTACTTGACCACTATTAGATGTTTGACTTGATTAAACATTCAATAAAAATTAGCTTTTTGTAACAACTTATTGTTTCAAAATGCTAAAATTTAAAAAGTTGCTCAAAGTAGTTTTTTCGATAAGTTTTTTGAGAAAATCATTTTACATATAATCAACTATCAGCTAACAGCTAATTTACCAAAATATCTTTTTATAATTCGCTAATGCTATCAGCTAATCAAACTCACTAATCAACTCAGTTAAAAGCTAACAACTATTTACCAAACAGTGTTGGAAAAATTACACTCATCTTATATAGCATCGGTCACCAGTTTCGGGACAATATACAACATTACAACTACAATACTATACTGGGCAGAAGGGGAGCTAGAGTGGAAGATTGCTGTCTTTTTTGGGGCTGTGTGACGACTGACAGCTGTCGGTTGTTGACACGTCAAACACTTGTATTGTACAAGGAAGGAAAATGTATAATATTTACTTTGAAATTTCTCTTAATTTGCTTTTAACAAAGTTGTCCCATTTTTTTCAATTGAATATTTCAAAGAAACGAAATTGCTAAGAAGATGATGAGAAGAAAGGAGTCCAAATATAAAATGTTTTTTTCTTTACAAGTCAATAATTTGCATGTTTATTTTTATTAATTAATTAAATATAACTTATTATTATATATGAATTGTATTTAGTGAAAATAGACAAATTTTGATGTTTTTCCTTTTGGCTAAGCTTTCAACCAATTAGTGGTCAAGATTCATGCTATCAATTCATATTTGAAAGAGTTCTTTCAATTATTATTATTATTGTTCTGGTTGTTATCATTAATAATAATAATAATAATAATATATTATTATTATTATTATTATTTAATTCACATGTTTCAAACATAATATGTTACTTTAAAATAATAATAATAATAATAAAAAGAGACTATAATTAGATTTTTGAGTGATGTGAGAAATTCGGAGCCACAATGCGATGGTGTACTTTAGGCAAACTTCACTACTGTGTTGGTAATAATCGACAACAACACAACGCAACTAAATTATTGTTTTCATTGACTCTCCATTACCACAATTACATTAGTTAGAGCATCGACATTCAAATGCCTAGTTTGTTTTGAGTTTGAAAATTTTTAAATTTGTATTGTAAAATTTTAAATTTTAAATTGTATTTGAATTAATTAGAGTTTAAATGATGGTCACTAAATTTTTTTCTTCTAATGTCATCCGAAGCCTTGTCAATAGAGATCGAATATGTTCCTTTAATCATATTTAACTATGTAGAAGTTAATACTTGTGTGATTGGTTCACAACACGTGAACTTTTCTATAAATTTGAACGCAAATTTTATGACCCTTATCACTCTTACATTTGAAACTTGTGGATGATAATATAAATTGTGGAAAGTGTCCTGTACCTTAGAGTTGTTAGCAAAATAAATCTTCTTAACTTATTTTGCGTTCGTTGGCTAATTGAATTGTGACAATGTGAACGTTTATCAACTCGGGGCTTATGACATTATAGAGTCTCCACCTTATGATGATATGTAGCATGCATTATCATATCAATAGTTGTATTTGTACGATATAGTCATATTTCATTTATTTAATTTTGTTAGTATTTCCTTCGCATTAAAAGAAAAATATGAAACATCCTTAGTAGTAGTTTGAATATGTAAATTTCCAATTTTTCACTGCATATATTGAAAAGTAAAGCAATCATTATACAATAGACCATGATCCATATTATAAGATAAATGATAGTATATATATTTATTTTTAATGTATTATATATATATATATATATATATATATATATATATAATATTACTTAAAAATGAATTTATTATACATTAAAATAAACATTAATATACCAAAATAAATATTTATCAATTACTTATCTTTACCAATTACCATGGTCCATGTACTGTGCATGGGTGCACTGTATAATTTGTCAAGTAAGAAAGGGTTGGGCGCTATAGCTTGGTAAAGAAGCAAAAATGGAGAGGCAATGGGACCGCCACGTGCTCCATTATTATTCATCCAAGCTGGAAGAGACTCCTCCTCTAGCTTGTCAATCAAGTCACAATTATTTATTCACTAAAATTATTACTTTCATCCTTTTACACCTCATTTATAATTTTACATTTCCCTTTATTATTTTCTCTCTCATTTTATTGTTTATATGTTAATTCAGTTAATGAGACTTGACTTTTAACTGAAATTATTTTTAATTCAATTTTTTATAATATTAAGTTTAGTATTAATATACAAAATTTATATATTTAAAAACTATTAAATACAAAAAAAAAAATTTAAAAATAAGTAAACATACTAAAGAAAATAAATAAAAAAGAAAGAGTTGGTTTAACCAATGAATAGTAAGTAGGAGGGATAAAATATGACAGATAAATTATTATTATTTAATAATTGATATTTCTCTTGTTCGATCCTATTTTATGTATCATGTGTAATTAATGATATATGACTCAGTCAAAGACCTTGTGATCTAGTGGCACCCGATTTACACTTCTATATGGAAGGGAGTGGGTTTGAGCTAACTATACTACATTGTAACATCACATTGTAATAGAGTTATAAATAGTATTATTACCTCTTAATATTCAGCATTTATCTTCTCATGTTTCATTTTATATGCCATACTCACTATTTATTGGTCAAACTAATTTTTTATTCTTTGTTTATTTCTTTTAATATTTTTTACTTAATTTTTTTTGTGTGTTTAATAGTACTTTTAGTGTAGTTTTAAATATATAATAAATTTTGTATAATAATACTAAACTTAATGTTATAAAAATTAGATTAAAAATAATTTTAGTCAAGTTTGATTAATCGGACAAGATGCATCAAATGAAATGGAGGGAGTAATAAGTTTTGAACATGATAGTGCCTTTAAATTTATGTAATTGATGATGTTTTATTTTCGACAATCAATTAATAATGAGTAGACAGGTCTTTGCTCTCGTAGGCTCATGTTAATGTTAAATACAATACAACATTGTACGTATATATAGTGTATATCAACCACGTACAAAGGAGCTGAGCTAGCATCGATACATGGTCCAGCTGCATGCTCCCCCGACCTTCTTTTTCAACAATGGCGGAAAGTAGTTCCCTCCACTGAATTGAAATAATCTACCAAACGCATGAAACTACGTACGTGTACGTTAGTACTGCATTTCTCATCTTCATTATTTTCATCCTTCCCCACCATGAATCCAAGAGGAATGATTTTAATTGCCTCAAACACCGGCAAGATAACCTACAAAATCACACAATTAATTAAATATCAGTGCAAAATAGTTAATACTGATAGATTGAGGAATTTTATGCCATTGAAGAGTATATGTGCACTTAATTGAAATAGTTTTTTTTTTTTTTTTCAGTGAGGAAGGAAACTCACAGCTACTATTTAAGAGTATGCACTACTTTGTGATTTTAATCAGTAAAGGACTGACTCAAATCAAGAAGGTCAATAAGCTGCCTCCTTTAGGAGTCGAACTTGTAACATTTTTTATTACCTAGTCGACAGTGTGACCAGGCCAAGTTAGAGGCATGCATGACATCCTTTTGTCTTAAAATGTGTATTATGTAGGGCATGTAGCGGACAATGTCCTTTTGTCTTGAAAGGTGCTTTAGTATCAAGTACTAGATTGGGTTCAATAACATCTCTGTGACTTTTTCAAATGAGAAATTATTAGATAGCTTAAAATAAAAGTCAAATACAGCCCTTAGTTGTTAGTAAAAAAAAAAAAGTATGTACCTTAGTGGTTAGATTCTTAGAGGGCTCATCCTAATATTGCATCCATAACCGACTCCGCTGTCAAGGACAGTTTGAGGCGCTTGTTGGCACATGACTTTGAAGGGGCAACTGCTTATCCTACTATCGCCCACGCGATAATTGATGTTCCCTACCAGCGTGAGATCCACCGTCATGAGGTGTCGCTGGGAATTGGACATCAGATCATCGCCGTCGGCTTCCTCCACGTACATATTCTTCACGACGGAGTGCATCTCCAACTTGGTGACGTTGTTCGTCGTCTGGTGGAAGGCGGCGACCTCCGACCACTCCAAGTGGATGCCGTCGAGCGAAATCGCGGCCTTCATCTGGCTGTAATCGAAGGAGATCTTGTCGTTATCGTTCGTCGCGTTGTATCGGACGGTGACGTTGGCCGTCAACGTCGAATCGCCGCTCTTATCCTTGCGGATCTTTATGCTGTGCGTTTCCACGGCGCTGAGGAAGAAGCGCGGCATGTTGGAGACGAGGAAGGAGTAGAAGACGATGAGCCAGATGAATAAGGCGGCTAAGACGACGCCGACGCCAACTGAGATCCACGCGCAGCAGCGGTTGCAGCGGGGCTGGCATTTCTTCTTCTGAGACTCGGAGTCGCTGTAGTAACCGGCGAAGCTGCTGGGGGCGGGGGACCGGTCGGTGCTGTCTTCTTTGAAGGACACGTGGCGAGTTAGAGTCATTGCAACAGGTACACTGCGGTCACTCTGATCTCGATCTGACTGAGAATATGTAAAATTCAACGGACTTGATTTGATTGCCTGACGGAGATTTGAATTGGATATATATGTGTCCTTTGATGACGACGACTTTGAATTGAAGTTTGAAGGGAAGAACTAAGAAGAATATAATAATGCCGGGGATTATGTGTATGTGGCCTATTGTTTTGGATCGCCCCATGTGGAATTGGTTGTTATTAACCGCTTTGTAACCATGCAATCCGTCACTGACTGTAGACTGTAGTGATTTTATCGGCACCACAGGACAGAGATACTCATCGTGGACGGCGTAAGACCTGTTTGGAATTCCATTCTTGTGAATGTCGTACTGATTTATTTAATTAATTAGGGAGTACTTATTTTATTTGTATTAACTCACTTGTACATAATCCCACTTAGAGAAATAAAATGAAGAAGATTTTAGTTGGGAAAATATATCTATTTAGTCCGTATTATACTTTAAAAAGTTAAAAGTTCTTCAAAATGTTAATGGCCAAAAACAGAAATTTTGTAATTTAATGTTAGATATGATTAGAAAATAATTTAATGTTAGATATGATTAGAAAAATGCTACTCCTACCCCTAAATTCTACTCTCAATTTTTTACTTCCTCTCACAAAATTTTGATGTTGACATTTTTCATGGGACACACTGGTTAATAACTAATCAATAGATAGTCCATGAACTCATATGATTATGTTTTGTGCAAAACTCACATTGTGATCTTAGTAAAAAAAAAAAACACTACAAAAAATAAATCAATCAATATTGTTTATAATTGACTGACTCAAGCAAATAAATTAAAGTCAATAGACAACTCTCACAATGAGTCGAACTTGAAACCTTATGATAACCAAACCAACTTTGTAATAATTGAATGATTTGCTTCATTCCAATTAATTAAAACGTGACCTGCTCTGATATAAATTGAATGTTTTGTTCATATATACTGATAATTAAAATGCATATACCTAAAATACATGAAGACGAGTTTGCCTGGGCTAATACTTCACAATTTCATTATAGATAAAAGATCATCAATCAGCTTTGATGGTTACGCAGTATAATGAACTTTAACAAGAAATGATGAGATGAGTAAAAATGAAATTATTCTTGAACTCTATTTAAAAAAAAAAAAAAAATCCCTAACATGTCTAAGGAAAGGAGAAGATATGTATTAGTTAAATCACTCTCCAAATTGAGCCATTGGTGGAAGGTTGAACTTGGAAATCATCTCACCTTACTCACCTAGTGGGCATGTACACTGGAACAATATATAGGCATTTGAACTACTAGATGAAAAAACTCACAGATTGAAACTCAGAAGCAAAGGGCATAGAATCAGCAAGGAATGAAGTGGTTTTTGCTTATGAGTCCCTGGATTTGATTTCTTCTGAAGATTGCCTGTTGTCTGAGTCAGATAACCGGACCTCTTCGATCATTCTAACGACTTCATCCATGTTAGGACGCATATCAGGAACCCTTGCAACACATGCCATGGCAATTTGCAGCATCTGAACCATCTCTTCTTCTATGTTCTGAAATCTCATTAGTTCGACATCAAAGACTTCAGCAGTCCATTCTTCCCTGACCACGGACTGGACCCATCTTGGAAGATCAACCATGTCATCGCGCCCAGGTGATTGAATTGGCAGTTTTCCAGTGAGCATCTCTAGCAATAAGACACCAAAGCTGTAAACGTCTGATTTGTGGGTGTGTTTCCGGGTTTCTATAACCTCTGGACCACGGTACCCAGGATGCCGAGAAGGAGCTGCAGGGAAGTTCATGAGAGGGGCCAAACCAAAATCAGAGACACAAGCATCAAAGTCTTGGTTGAGAAGGACATTTGACGACTTTATATTTCCATGACTAAATTTGGCACCACCAGTAGACTGGATATGAGCAATCCCCCTTGCTGCTGCAAGGGCTATTTTAACTCGAGTTTCCCAGTCCAAAGGAGTTCTCTCAATGGTCTTGTTTCCTGTAACACAAATACAGAATGCATACAGATGGATGAATGATATACCTATCACCGATATGAAAAAGCATCACTCACACAATCTTCTACTAGTGGAGAAGGGAAGAATAAAAAAGTACATACTATGGAGAAGCATTGACAAACTGCCTCTTGAGAAATAATCATAGACTAGAAGCTTCTCATCCTTGGAGTAATAATAAGCACGCAAAGGCACTACATTAGGGTGTTGTCCAACTGCACCAATGATTTCCATCTGTTGTTCAAAGTCCCTCTTCCCCACAATGACTTCTTTTAGTCGCTTTACAACCACTGTTGTTGACTCCTCCAGAATAGCCTTGTATGCTGTCCCAAAACTTCCCTTTCCCAGAACTTCAGCTGAAGCCCTCAGTAAGTCCTCAAGATCAAAATTAAATGAGCATCCTTCAAAGAAAACCAGCTTATTTTTCTCTGGCTCCTGCACCCCACTACCAAATTCTTCCATGGGTTTCTCACTCCTTCCTCTGGTAGGAGCTTTTTCTTTGCGAGCACCCCTATCATCACTCTCTTTTTTCTTCAGATAGCACAAGAAAATGAATAGGGCTACTAGAAAGAGGAGCACAGCCCCACCAACGGCAATCGCTATAATAATTCCTAACTTAAGTTTCTTCTTGTGGCCTTGTTTTCTGGGAGGTGTACCTGGGGCAGGGGATGGAGGTTGAAGAGGAGAACAGGGAATTAAAGGTAATCCACACAACAATAAGTTTCCCACAAATGAATAATTTGGGAACTTTTGAAGGGATGATGGAATAGAGCCATTAAGATGGTTGTAACTTAAATTCAAATGTTTCAGCCTTGGGGGCACAAGATTGGGTATAGGCCCAGATAGGTAGTTATTTTGGAGGTTCAATCCTATAAGTTGAGTCAAATTTTGAACCGCTGCAGGAATGCTACCACTGAAGGAATTATATGAAAGATCTAAAATGTACAATTGAGTAGAAAAAGTGGTTGGAATATCACCAGAGAAGTTGTTATGCTGAAGGAAAAGGTAATGGAGAGAGGGAAGAGAAGTGAGGTCAGAAGGAAGACTTCCATTTAGAAAATTGGCTCGAAGACTAAGAGTCCTCAAGGCATCTAGCTTTCCAAGGGTCTTTTCAGGGATTGGCCCAGTGAGTCCAATTCCTGGAAGTCGAACAGCAACCACACGAGGAGCAGTGCCTTCACTACAGTTAACTCCTACCCATGAACATATGGGGTTACCGGGATTCCAGTTGATCTTGCGACCATGGGGAACAGAATTAGAAAAGGCAAGAAGGGCTTGCTCATCTGAGCTCAAATCACCAAGAGCCAGGGAAAAAAGTGTTGCTAGAACAAAAAGTGAGCAAAGAAGTTGGTATACGGAGCAGATTTTCATGACAATACGCCTGTTTATATGAAAGCAAAAGTGGTTCATGCCCTGAGATCTTCCTGAGATAACACAGGATAAAAAATAAAACAAAAGAAGTTATGAAACACTTTTGGGTCTGAAATATGGCCAAACAATAAATATTCACAGCACCAGGCATAAATGAGAGAGAATATACCGGCACATAGCAAGAAACTGGTACTTCTCTGATAACAGTCAAAATATTGCAAAATAAGTCAATTGTGCATCAGTGCAGGAAACATTTCTATATTCAATCAGCTTAAAGCTAAATTTTAGGATAAAGCTACAGAAAAGCGAGAACTAGAGGCTTATTATGTATGTCATATGCTTTATGATCTGAAGAAGCAAATTAGTTTTCCACACCTTCAAACATGTGATATAGCTTTATAGATGCAAAGTTTTGGAATACTGCTGGTTTAGCTGATAAACAGGTGTGACTTGTCTTGGCAGTGTTTGATAGCAAAAAGCTCAAGTGTAATCACAATAACAATAAACATCTAAGGGTTGTTGAGTTGTTCAATTCCTTATTTTCAACCCAATATAGGGGATTAGGGGATTTGTGGGGACCTCCACATAATCCCAGAGTGTCAAGAGTTGTCCAAACTTGGTGTTGAATGGATAGTCCCACTCTATCCCACCACAATGCCACAAATGAAGCAACAAGGCCTCCAAAGAACCAAGCAGAAGCAGAGATGACAATTTACCCGAACAAGCACCCTAGACTTAAAACCGTCCAGTATAGCAACCAATTTATGATTAGTCTCTTTATCTGCCCTACTGAAACATCATACTCTAAACACCAATAAGAGCCACATTTTGCAGGTGTAAACATAAGGAGATACTAGAATTTCTTCTTATAATTTCAAACTATATTCCGTTTAAAGGATTGAGCCAGGGGAGGCTAGTAAACAAGCAAAATCACATTCGTCTCAAAGTACTAATTAGGAATCCTAAAATTTGCATTTCGGATGCACTACAGGGATATAATCACTCAAAATTAAACGTCGAAAATTCTCAACATTATCATCCCCACGGAGCTCCAATCAAATTCAAACACACAACAAAACAGAGACCAGTTATCTCTCAGATCTACACCAACACTCTACAATTAACCTCAAACGAAGAAATGCAGAAAAAAACTCGCAAAAACAACCAGCGCAACTACAAGTGAGAAATTACCTCGCAGCATTTGCCGAAAACTCTCGCTGTTTCTGTAAACACTACCACTATTATGAATGCTGAGCTAGGAGTTCCAAAACACAGACGTCTCGGACCTCGAAATCGAGCATGCGTACGAACTCGGCGCAACCTAGACGCAGTAACTGCATTCTGAGTTGTGATGGATGATTCTAGATCCCAACGTAGGCAATTCCGAGCTGAATTCTGCGTGCTTAAACTCCAGGAGAGCGAAGATTAGATCTGCGTTAACGTGATTTCCGAGTAAGCAACACGAGAATGGACTGAACGGTCAGAGAAGAAGAATAAGAAGACGAAGGAAAAAGAAGAAGGAGAAGGAGAAGCGTTTGTTGAATGCTGCTAGAGCTGAAAATTTAGAATGCGAGTGAGGTGGCTTTGGTCACTCATGTTTCAACAACCAGAGGAGAGAGAAAGAATGTGTTAGTTGGACTAAACGTGGATTATTTCGTTTCTACGTATTCTCATTTCCGTTACGGAGTATTTATCTAACTTTATTTTTACGGTTGGCTGGAAAAATGAGCTGTTATACCATGGACCATGGTCCACCATGTACAGTGTACTCTGATCTTAAACGACATTGAATTACGTATTTATAGTATTAGAACACATAACAACTGAACTAAATTTTAAAAAGATTATATTGTTTATTTTTATTATTGAAATTGACTGCAGTATTTGAAATGGCTTGTAAATACAAAATAAGGTAATCAATTATATATATATTAACATTGTATGTTCGTACTTCGTAGTATACAAATTGTGAATTTTTAAAAGGTAAATTTTGAACATTTTATATGTAAATTGTGTATGGATCCACCTTGCAAGGTGGATCCGAGTCCACAAAATAATTTACAGTGGAAAAATTTGAAGGGAAATGGAATTAAAATTTCACGAATATGGATTTCATTTTTTTTTTTTTTGAACAAAATATGGATTTCATTATTTAGTTGATGAAATTATAAGAAGTAATTAGTATAAAAACAATTATACCCCTACACAATAATAACAACAATAATAATGGTAATTAAGAAAAGTTGATGAGGGCATAATTGTCCTACCTGTTTTCCATAAAAAAACAAAATGTCAAAGGGGGGCATCGAAAATGTTTTCTCTCATTTTCTTGAGGAAAATGTTTTCAATGAACCAAAAGGAAAAACCAATTTTTCAAAAATCTAAAGAAACATTTTTCTTAAAGAGTATTTTCCAATGAACTAAATATGCCCTTAGTCCTTGAATTTGGTGCTAATTTTACTTTTAGACGTCAACTTTAAAATTTAACACAAAAATTCTCTCTCAATTTTAATACTTTTGATATATGTGTGAACCAAACACACCATAAGTGTACAAACCACTTACCGGTGGACCATTCCACCACCATAGGAGTCACATTAGCTTAGTAGAAACAACACCGTTGGAGATGACAACGATGTCACAAGGCAATGGAAACTTTAAACAACTCAAAAGATTTTTGTCATTTTGGGTGTAAACAATATTAGTTTATAACATCATTTATTCAATTACAAATACAGATGCTCCATAAATCAATCTTGAACCAGTAGATTTATCATTTACCAGGCTAAGTGGCTGAGGGTATCAGTCAATTCAAAAAATTAGTCTACAAACCTCATTAATATTAAACTTGTGACTAAATATGAAAATTATACTTCACATAAGTTTTCACCTTTTCTGGACAAGTTTTAGATTTCTTGATTTCTCATTCATCCATCGCAACTGTAAAACAAAAGATGGTACATTGGTAGAATAACCACATGAGATGAGATAAATATCCAAAAGAATAATAAACATTAATCAAAAGAATAATATACATTTATTTTTACCTTTTATTCTATTATTTATTTATTATTTTAATTTAGGTGATCCATCATGCCCTTACAGCGTGTTTGGTTCATGGAATAGGTCAGGAATCGAATACCATTCCCAGGAATAAATCTATTCCATTGTTTGGTTTGCCCTTTTATTTCTGGGAATAGTATTCCCGAGTATGAGCTATTCCCTTTACAGGAAAATAGCCATTTATAGGAGACGCCTGGTATTAGCTATTACAAAGTATTTGTGAATAATTTTTATACTATAATACCGAAAATACCATTTTATTATTATTATTATTATTATTATTATTATATACACATATCTTTGTTTATATCGAGACATATGGTATATTAAGATTCTTAGAATTTCATTCATTACAACTTCTATATTTGCATACATAATTTATATTTTTTTTTCATATATCGTAATAATAATAATAACAACAACAACAACAATAATTTTATATTTTTTTTTCATATATCGTAATAATAACAACAACAACAACAATAATAATAATTTTTTTGTATAGGAGTATTTATGTCTTATAAACACATTTCCTTTCTATTCATTAAACCAACCAAACACTGAAATTGTATTTTCAAAGTATATTCCTTCAGCGAACCAAATAATAGAATACAATTCATATTCTATTATTTGCCTATTTCATTACTTATGAAATACTATTCTTATTTCCTTAAAATTTATTTCGTGAACCAAATATGTTGGAGTCTCTATATAGATAAATCGCCATCAATTGATTAACTTCTTTCCTCCCCATCAATTGATTTCTTATTTTTTTTTTTTTAAAAAAAAAAACTAATGTGAATACTGTTATTGTTTGCCCTAAATTTATGTTCCCAACATTTCAACAAGATCGAGGAGTGGGGGTGGGGTGGGGAGTATTTTTGGTCAAAGAATTATGCCAATCAATCCCAAATTATATACTGTTTAATTCGACTTGGGATTCGAGACGCACTGTCATAATTACGCCTCAAAGTAGTTGGCATTTACTTTTATCAGCTTGAAAATGAAATGGCAGTTGGGCATTCAATATTGGGCTCCTCTGTGTTTGGTGGTGAATGGTAAAACATATTTATTGATGCAGGAACTTTAACGTTGTACCCAAAAACATAACTTGACAATCTACTCACCGCCCGAGTAATTTGTTCACATTTGTATTACTTCTCAATATTTGTAATATTATAATTCCAATTTTGATCTTAGATTTATGTGCGACAATTAATTTTTTTTTAATCAAAACATTCACATTTAGTCTTAGTATTATTGTGACATAAACAGTTTTAGTCATTTATCAACAAAACAGTTTTAATGTCGTTAAATACAAAGACATTTCAGTCTTTAAGTTATGAATTTTTTCAAAAATATAAACATAAAAATATAGTGGGCTCAACTAACTTTGTATATTAAAAAAATGATTGAAATGTCTTTGTTTTTAATAACATTTCAACGATTTTGTTTACAGAAGACAAAAAAATGATCGTGCCACAATAATACTAATACTAAATGTGAATGCTTTGATTTAAAAAAAGGACTAAAAATATATTGTCACGTATAAATCTAATACAAAAAATGGAATTAACTCTATTACAATTTGTAAGTAACATATAAAATTATATAATATGACAACTCTAGTTGAGTTGTTCAGACAAGAAACTTGATAATCACATTATTTTAAATTTGACTCCCTCTATTAGTATTCTTGGCTTGAGTTGGTTAGTTATAGACAACCTAAGCTGACAATAAAGCCTCCTAAGATAAAAATGTCTTCAACACTACTCTCTAGACAATAACAAATTAACAATTGTGGTGAGTTGGTCGATTTCATGATATGATATACTATGTGTTTTTTTTTTCTTTAATGGTTGTCGTAAACAAATTGGTCAATCTTACTACAATTTAATTAAATAACAGGTATTTGTTAGCATATTGTATTGGTATTCATTTTCTGTAAAATGCAACTTATCCCGACACTTACTCGAGACTCTATTAGGTTCAATTAAAAACAACTTTTCTAAGCTCGTTATTATGTACACATCAATTCAAATTAAGTCTTTTCATTTAAAACAAATCATCATAAAAATGCTATCTTAAACAAAACAAATTTTAAAACACCAGTTCAAATTAAGTATTTTCATTTAAAAATAAATAAATCATCATAATAATCTTATCTCACAAAACAAATTTTAAAATGGATGTATGAATTTATTTTTGTTGTGTACATTAGTGTATAAATATTTGAAAACATGTAGACTAGTTGAAAGACATTATGCAATTTACATTCAACACCAATTTTTAAGGTAGTGGCGATTAAGTTTAATTAAGTTGATATTTATGTTAAGAAATGAATGTTACTAAAGGGTAGTTTTAAAAGAGAAATATAGTAAGGAGTAAAGCTTTAGATCAAAGTTGATGAATTGCACTGCTAAAGTGGGACAGTGTTGAACAATTTGGCCCAAAATCGACACAACACATCAATTTGACAATGGAACAAATTTGGTCAGTGTTGCAAAGTGGTCGATTATTTGATTTAGACCACAAAACAAGCTAAGGCTGCTTTAATGTTTCTTTCTTTCTTTCTTCTTCTTCTCTATCCAATTGCATTTTCTCTACTCTTTTGGATCCATCACATACACCCTTCTTTTTCTTTCCTAATCCCTTGTTCTTTTCCTCTTGTAATCATACCCAAATCCCCTAATTCCTTGAGCCCCCACTTTGAATTTAATTTCAATTACTTCTTGTGTTTGCCTATTTATGTTACTTCACCATCGAATTCAAACTTTTTAGTAATGATAAAATTATTCTTTCTTTTTTTTCTGCCTTACTTTTCTACATTGAAATATTTTAAAATATAATAATGAAGAAGCAAACTTTAGAGTCGAATAACGGACTCTTGTATAGGTGTGACATGTTATAGAGTTCTGGGTAGTCTAACATTTAATCGAGTAAAAGTCAAAATTTACATACGAAAATTATACTTCATTCAATCAGTCACTCCTTTCAAGGCTATATACATGTGATCTTTAAGTACATGTTTAAGTGATTCATATCCTTTAACTTGAGTCAATACTTTTTAGATATATAATTCAAATTTTGATCCCAATCTCAATGTTTGAACAGAACATTTTCAAGTGAAATGTGGCTACTTTTAGTAAACAATATATAAAACATTTTCCACATAAATTCATTGAATATACTCTGCCCCACTAAATAATTCTCTTTTAAAAATATTTAAAGAATTTTATTGTACCTAAAGGCTGCAATTATTTCCATGGGATTTTGTTCAGGTCTCTCTCACCATTACAATCATACTTCGGATAAGGAACATCTCTACAAATAATTCCCACTTAAAATTTATTGATAGTGATGAGTAAATTATTGCTTATATTCTTGCAAGGATATATTTTTGTTATACAATTTGTATTTATTGGTTAAAAGAAAAAAAAAAGTTGAATATATATTAATTAGAAGTATTAAATCTTTATTTAAAAGTCACACTAATCCATTCAATAATGTTCATATTAGTGGTCAAATAATACCCTAACTAACGCGATTTAATAACTTGTTGATAATAAAGGTGTTTTAAATATGTTTTTTTTTGAATTTTTTAAATATGTTTTATAATGATCTATTTGTCAAAGATATAAACTGTAATGTCATTATAAATGCACCGATTGCCATCAATTGAGTAGTATCTCACCCTTATTCAAACCATTGTTGATAGGTTGCCTAGTTGCTACTTGCTATAGATGAGATTTATAAACTTTTTCCATAGTACTAATGCCAATGCTATGGTTAAGTGGCACATTAACTTAATGCCAATGCTATGGTTAAGTGGCACATTAACTTGGTGTAAACTGTCACCGATAGAGGTTTAATTTATAGGATAAGTACTATCAATATCACGCGTGCACATATTTATAATATGGAATTTACAATCAATATCACACACAAACACACCTTGGACAAGATTTGAAACCAAAATTTATAAACATTTCTATAGCATCAACAAATGACAACGTCAACAGTTAAGTAGTACTTTAAAATGAATAAGCAAGTACTATCAATATCACTTGTACATGGGGCAACTCCAATTAAGTCTGTGGAACAATTAACTTGATAATCACAAGATTTCAAGTTCGACTCTTTGAATGAGTTGACTATTGATCTTCTTGGTTTACTTCTTTGTAGTTCTTTGCCGACTAGAACCGAGCTACAAGTAGAGCTTCTCTTAGAGGGCACAAGTTAGTTATAAATAACCTAGATAGATTTAACTTATAATAATTTTATACCGGTTAAAATCATAACATAATACGAGTACAGTTTCACTTAAAGGGCACAAGTCACTGCACGTAGCATATATAAACTAACCATGGGACAAGAACGACAGCTTCTCTCAGAGACCGGGCACAAGTTAATTATGAATAACACTTAGATAGATTTAACTTATAATCTTATACCTGTTAGAATTAATCATAATATAACACAAACTTCACCCAAAGGGCACAAGTGAACGCACGAAGCATATACAAACTAACCATGGGACAAGAACGACATGATTATTGGTTGATACAATAAAATCAAAGGCTCACATGTAGACGCCCGCAGTAGCAACAAAAAAGCTAGCGGGGGGAAGCGGATGAAGAAGCGCAAACAAGAGCATAAGTGGAGAGATGAATTAAGTTTGATTGATCACAAGTGTCCCATTGTCTCTAGCTAACATTTTTGGATTATTGCTCCACATTTGGCACAAACCCGGCGTCGTGTAGGCGGAACTAAGCGCAGAAGCCACAAATTAAAGAGAGAATAATAATGTAATGGCAGCAACCGACAAAAGTGACACAGGAACTGTCATCATATATGCAATGCCAAGGGAATGATGGCTGGTCTGCCAAAATGAATAATTGTTTGTTGTGTCAATTATGCGCTTGACACTGAGCTTTTGCTCAGAATCTTGCAGACCCCACTCCCTATATATTTCTATTAGGATTTAGGAGATAGATAGATTATTGATGCTAACCTTTCCCCCACTCCCCCCATGAATTGAGTCAGACAGTCAATATAGGCTAGAGCCTAGAGACTAGAGACGATAGATCGGATCCCACATCATATCATCTACCCTTTTCTTAAAGTTATTTTGACGTTAATTTTGGACTTTGAATTATCCAACTCGTGTTTTAGGGTAAACGCAAGTATACAATTATTCAAAATGAGGGTAAAAGCTGTTCGTCATGATTTCTAAGTCTTGTCATCATATGTTTTGAAGCAGCATGCATGCATCAATTTGAATAAAAGTATGCTAATCCTTGTAACAGTTGGTTGGAATTTATTTATTTAACTAGTATTTTTTATAAGCAAAAAATAAGTGTTCAATATTAATATTTTATATTAAAAATTTAAATTTATTTAGATTTTAGATGTTTAAATTATAGTAAATAATAATAATAATAATAATAATAATAATGGTTATAAATTTGATATTTATATTTTTAAAATTAACTAACATATAACTCTAATATATAATGTGTATATATTACTATTCTTGAATAATATAAAAAAAATATATGGTAAATGTATGTTTATAGTAACAATAGTGAAAAAGATAACTGAAATTCTAATAGATAGCATAATGTATAAAAAGGGGCAAACGTTTGAATCCCTAGACAACGAACTCTTAATCCCAAATACTTATAAGAACTCTAAGTTACCAAGATTTACCTGTCATACAATATCTAAAATACTTATAAGAACTCTAAGTTACCAAGATTTACCTGTCATACAATATCTATAGGAAGTTGATGGAATTTAACCTTTTTTTTTTTCCAAGGAATGACATATCTTAGATTAAAAGAGCAACACATGAATGGACTGATTTATATTTTGGGAGAAAATAACAATCCAAGTGTTCTTTAAATCATCAATTAAATCATCAATTCATGGATGGCGAAAGACAAAGGTTCTAAAATACAGAAGCAGCATGTTTGCATTCCTGAGAGTTATCCATTAAAATTTTTAGCAAGCAGGCACATATATGGCTGGACTCTCTTCTCGGATTTTACTTGTAGAATTCAAAGTCTGTATCAGGCTTCTTAACATTTGTCCTGTACCCCTTCTCGAAGTCCTTGGGGAGGATAACATACCGGTTCTTGCGCACTGCATGCATTCCCGCTTCTTGACAAATAGCGGCGATCTGCCAAAACCAACCGAGTTATAAGTATTGCCATTGAACTGGTTGTATTCAACAACTTCATTGTGTTTTCACAAAGAGATAGATCATCATGGACTCAAATCTTTTTTTTTTTTTTTTTTGAAAACGACTCAAATCTTAATCACAGTTGAATATAATGCAAATCATGCGGTCAGTAGAAATCGTCTTTTTCTCAAGCTTAAGCACACTCAATTGTTAATACAAGTATTGAGAAACTTACCTCAGCAGCACTGATCTTATCAGGTCTGGAAACATAGTCCTCCAAGTCTACCTCATCACCTAAATTCATCTTAGCAGTACACACCTGTCCAGAATTATCTTATACTTAGATCTACATGCGGCTAAAATAGACAGGTATAATATCTTTTCGACTTTTCCTATATATACACAGATGAAATCGTCAAAATATAAGCATATCCACCTGAAACACAAGCCTCTTTTGACGCCTATCTGGCAATGGAAATTCAATCTTCCGATCAAGCCTTCCAGGACGCAGAAGTGCAGGGTCCAATGTGTCTGCTCGATTAGTTGCCATTATAACTTTCACGTTGACAGTCTGGTCAAACCCATCCATCTGCAGGAGACGGTAATATTAGAGAACATATAAACAAAGGCAAGATAGGGTGTGAAAGAACGGGACAGCATTAATGGAGCTGAAGTTTTATTAAAAGATTGATCCAGGATCTGGCGCAACAAAAATACCTGATTCAACAACTCCATTAGAATACGCTGAACTTCTCTATCAGCACCAGTCTGAGCGTCAAACCTAGCAGTGGCAATTGCATCTACCTCATCAATGAATATGATTGCAGGTGCATTTTCTTTGGCTAGGCGGAAAACATCACGAACCATACGGGGACCCTGAAAGAATTATGGAATTGATGTGAAAACAGAACTGTGTCATAAATTGAACCCCACCACTGGTGGCTACCACTATGGCTTGGGAATTAAAATGTGCATCCTAACAACTAAAACAAAGTAGTCAAATAGAGGGAAAAAGGGAAAAAAAAAAAAAAAAAAAAAGAGTAAACCCAAATAAAACCTCATTATGGATTCGGAATCCATTTGCATCCGAACTCTAATTGCACAGGAGAGAAGATTAGAATGATTTAAAATGATATAGCAACAATTCTGGAACCTCTATGAGAATATGAGATAAAGTGAACACCCAAAATTGTATCTTCCCTTCTGTTACTTGGTCTTAAACTAACATTTATGAGATATGCTTGACAAAGAATATATAGAAAACTATTAAAGTAGAAGTCTCAATTTCGAAAGTGATCAAAATAAATCAGTAGAGGCACTCTAACGATGGACTTCAAAGCATACCTCACCCAGGTACTTCTGGACAAATTCTGAGCCCACAACCCTAATGAAAGATGCCGTTGTGTGGTTAGCAACAGCCTTTGCAAGCATAGTTTTACCAGTACCAGGAGGACCATAGAGTAAGACACCACGGGGAGGATCTATACCGATCTGTTTGTACAATTCATGATGAGTCAAAGGTAACTCCACTGCCTCACGGATTTCCTGCTTCTGAATGTCACATCCTCCAATATCCTGCAGATATAAAAAATGAATAAGAGCGAGGAGCAAAGCAAACACATCATGCAACTGATACAATTTGTAAAAATGATGACTCTAAAATTTGCATATGCTTTATTATATACATAAAAGCCAATCTAATACTCTAACATCATGGAAAGTTGAGCAAGCAAACTTGAAGAGGAGGGTGCTTTTTTGAAACACATTGCCAATACTCAATTCTAGATAATGGAAAATATGGAAAATATGGCACTTCACACAAAACAGGCAACACATTATAGATAATTCCTATCTTGCTGAGCTGCTGCATAAGGTGCTTCTAAATTTTCATAATTAACATGATCAGACAGCTCCTCCTAGCAGCAAAAACACAAATTCCTCCCCTTCAAATTTAGATGATAAGTTTTTCCCTTAAAACCATATATGTCAACCCATTAGATTATTATGCGAGTTTCAGTAGCACTTCTGTATTGGCTTCAAGTTTAAGACAGAAGAAAATCAATAAAATCACAATAAATAAGAAAAGCTCAAAGGCATTCAACAAAGATCTATACTGTAAGCTAAACAGCCTAACCTCACAAGTATGGTACATTACACTTCAATAACGAAAAACTTTACCACTCAGCAAAGAATTGCAAATTGGTAACAAGCAGTTTACTTTAACAGAAAATCAAAATAAGAAACAGGCATAGCATTAGCTCTATAAGCACCAGCCTACCACTCTGAATGTAAAACCCTAATCGTTTAAAAAATCAAAAGTACGTTGAATGTTAACCCTAAAACCTAACCTGTTCGGCCATAGAAATTCCAGTTAACTAATAAGCATAAACAATGAATATTGCTAACACTCTAGCAGCATATATAAACACGAATCGAACAATTTGAAGACCATAAACGTACAGTGTAGGTGACATCCGGCTTTTCAGATTGGCTGAGCAGCGAAATACTGGAGTCAGCTTCCGGAGGAAGCACATCGACAAGTGCATTCGAGTGGCGGTGCAATGCAACAGAAGCCGAGGGCTTGAGAAGCTCCCGATTGATGGTGCTGAGAATCCGGACATAATAATTGGAGCCGGTGGTGGAACCGACAATCGCGTTGTTCTGGTCAATCATCTCCATGAACTGCCCTATCACGAGGGGCACCGACTGGATCCGCTTGACCTCCTCCTGCGCCCGGAGGTGCTCCCGCCTCAGATTCTTCAGCTCATCCTTCACGTACTCCTCTTGGATCTCTATGAACTCCAGCTGCCGCTCCAGGGATTTCAGCCGCGAGTAGAGATCGTCCTCGGCGTCGGAAGAGAGGTCGTGAGTGGATGTGCCGGATCGAGTCGCCGGAAGCTCCAAAACCGGCTTCGGAGTTGGATTCGGGTCCAGAACCATCGGCGTCGCCATTCTTTACGCTTCTTTTCTGCTTGATGTCGAAAACTTCGGCCGTCGGAGCTTCGTTTTTGGCGTAGAAAGCAATCAAAAGTGGAAACTTGACAGAGAGACCCGATTGATGGCGAATAGCAGAATAGGCAAACTAAACGACGTCGTAACGCCAACCGACTAAATTGTAATTAGACCCTTTGGGCCTTTCAATAGCCCAATATGAACATACGGTCCACTCCAATTGATGACGACTAGGCAAACTAAAATGACGTAAACTGGGTAAACTATTATGAATCTTGGTCTTTTTTTTTTTTTTTGAGTACTATTGACTTTGTGAACAACAAGTCAATATCGCCTCCTCTGAGATCTAAACACACCCTCTTTCATGTGAGGGTACAGTTGAATCCCACTAAACCATGACATTATAAACTTTGGTCTAAAATAACATTATATTATGTGCATGCAATTAATATATTAAGTACCTATAAATAAATTATAGGCACATAATATAATAATTGTAGATACATAATATATTAATTATAATAGATACATAATTTATTAATGAAAGAAATATAATATGTTAACTATATGAACATAATATGAATATTGTTTTGAACTAATACAATACAAAGTAGACCATGATCTATTGTATAATAATTGTTAAAATTGTTATCGGGCCAAAGGATTATACGTTGGGCATTCCAATAACCCGATTTGATGACAATCATTATCCCATGTACCATGATCCACACATTTGTGTAAACTATAAATAAAAAGTACATTTTTAATATACTTAAAGTACATTATTTGTATATGTAAAATACATTATTTGAAAGTACATATTTTTTTATATATATTATCAATTAATGTACATTCAGTACATAAATAATGTATTTTTGATATATTAAAAATGTATATTACATCCATGGCCCACATAATAATTTGGCTGATGATGACGAGTAGGCAGACGTTGTAGTGCCTACCGACAATAATTGTCATCGGGCAGAAGGATTATACTTTGGGCCTTTCTATAGCCCAATGTGAACATAAGGTCCAGTCCAAGTTCTTTGGGTTGAATCTTCGGGTCAAACTGTCGGCCCATGATGACGCATGCGCACACGTAAGCCCATAAGGCCCACCACTCCACCTCAGCTTCCTTTTCCCTATATATATATTGCGCTTTCGCGTTTTCCCTTTTCGTTTCTCAGTTCGATTTGCAGCTGATCAGCCGAGCAGCAGCGAGCAGCGAGCAGACGTCGCCATGGGAAGAAGTAAGCCTAATCATCTTCTCTATAAACACCATAAGTTGATAAATTAAATGCATATGCATATATACTTGTCTGTGTTCTTTGTCTACTTTATGCATCTGTATATATTTCTTTTGCTATGCTTTTATAGAAATGTGTTTGTTTGTAGTCTCTATTTGCGTGTAGTCTCTGTTTGTTTTAGATACTTTCTCTTCGAGGTCTGTTAGTTCCAGATATATGCGATGTCGTTTAGCATGAAGATGCGCTTGGAATTATTTGTTGCTTTGTTTTTGCGATGTCGTTTAGCATGATTATGTTCTTGATATTAGCTTGGTTTTTGCAAATCCGTAATAGGTGTTCCTTTGTGGTTCATTCTTATTTCAATTCTTGAGCAAAAGAGAGGTTTCTAAGGTTTAAATAAATGTGAAGTGTTTTTGGTACTTTAAAGTTAATCTTTGAGAAACACATGGTCTTAAATTTGCTGTATTGTGAGAATTGGTTGTGAGCAGTGAGGGTTTCTTTTTTTATTGATAACTCTGAGTTGTCTGCACTGAAATCCTTCTCAATTGTTTATGTTGCATTGAAGAAGAATTGACTATTGAGTGGAATTGAACCATGAACTCTCTTTTTTGATTTTCTACAATTTCTGATGCCAGGACCAGCAAGGTGTTACCGGCAAATTAAGAACAAGCCCTACCCGAAATCAAGGTACTGCCGTGGTGTGCCTGATCCGAAGATCAGGATCTATGATGTTGGAATGAAGAAAAAGGGGGTGGATGAGTTCCCCTTCTGTGTGCACTTGGTTAGTTGGGAGAAGGAGAATGTGTCAAGTGAGGCACTTGAAGCTGCTCGTATTGCTTGCAACAAATACATGACAAAGTTCGCTGGAAAGGACGCTTTCCACCTGAGGGTCAGGGTCCACCCCTTCCATGTTCTGCGTATCAACAAGATGTTGTCGTGTGCTGGAGCTGATAGGCTTCAAACTGGCATGAGAGGGGCTTTTGGCAAGCCTCAGGGTACTTGTGCTCGTGTTGCTATTGGGCAGGTTCTTTTGTCTGTGCGCTGCAAGGACGCCAATGGCAACAATGCCCAGGAGGCCTTGCGCCGTGCTAAGTTCAAGTTCCCTGGGCGTCAAAAGATCATTGTCAGCAGGAAGTGGTATGTAATCTGTACAGCTCTGTTGTTTTATATTGTTACAATGCCAAATTGCTCTTTTTGAGACCTGTATGATATAATAAATTATATTATTGATTATTGATGCTGTGACTTCTCTCGAGGTTTTGTTGTCAAACACCACAAAATTGTGCTATTGTGGATTAGTTTCTCTAGTGTTGCACTTTTAATGAGCTTAAGTTTATTCCTATTGACTTTGTTTTCAGGGGTTTCACAAAGTTCAGCCGTACCGACTATGTGAACTATAAGAAAGAAAACCGCATTCAACCTGATGGTGTCAATGCTAAGGTTTGTTCTTCCAACATTTCAAACCTGACTGATTTTGAATTTCTGGTTTCATGCTTTCAGTTCGTAACTTCTTATCTGTATTTCACAATTCACATGCTATGGACTATGGAGTGGTTGATATAACACAATATCATGTTCCCTTTTTGCAGCTCCTCGGATGCCATGGGCGTCTTGCTAATCGTAAACCTGGAAGCGCTTTTTTACCTGTAACAGCATAAACAATATATACAACTACAAGAAGCCCTGCCCTACGAATGTACTGAGGATACTTTGGTTTTTAATTTTGTTGTCTAAGAATGTAACTGATACTATAAAGATGTTATGTCATGGGCTTATGGCTTATACTTCATTATTTTCATTCAACTGATTTGTTCTGTTTTGATGGGCTTTGGTATATTGATTGTTATTTGTGATGTACTATTGGATTTTGTTGGGCCAATTTTTTTTCATTATGTAGTCTTGGGGTGAACACTTAAAAGAAATTCGCCCAAAAGAGAGCTAAAGGAAATTCGCCCAAAAAAAAAAAAAAAAAGATACACTTAAAAGAAATTCGCCCAAAAGAGAGCAAAAGGAATTATATTAACATTATGGGAGTTTGGGTTTAGGTTTGTTTTCAGAGCGGAGCTTCAATTCTAGTACGAATATTAAAGTTTAGGTTAACTTATAGAATTGAATCTTGAAATTAGATTAGTTCAATTTACTAGCGCATGTGATTTAGGATATAATAATTTGACAGTCAAGAAATCTAGATTATTTTAATTTGACAGTCAAGAAATCTAGATTATCAAATAATAATAATACTTTAGAACTGCACACTGTAATGCAATTAGGTCACTAAACTTAAAAAAAATTACAATTGAATATCTAAACTAACTCATTACAAAGAAGTTTACTGGTAGATCAATACATACACTCCAAAGCTAAAGACACTAAGACAGTATGAAACTTGGTTGACAGTTTTGCTAGCTTGTCAACTATTGTTTGTTTCTACATGACAAAGAGGCTGGAGATAAATGTTCACCCTTGAGACTTCTTGAGACTGTGCTTGTTAAGTAGCACAAAAACCAGAAATGATTTTGAAATAGATAAATGTTCACCCTTAGAAATTTCTATGCAATATGACTTGATTAGCCACTTCTACATGACAATAGTCTAGCACTCCGCCTTGTGGCAGAAGCCACCAAGGGAGCCTCTTTCTGCAACATTGTTGAATCTTTTGACTGAGTATCCTCTTTGGTTTCTTCAGCTATAGTGGGGACCACTTTCTGGGACTTGGTTGAATCACTTGATTGAGTATTCCTTCTCTTTCTGGACTTTGTTGTTTCATGTTTGGTTTCTTCAACTACTGAGGGAACCTCCTCCTGGGATTTGGTTGAATCTCTTGATTGAGCATCCCTTTTCTTCCTGCGTTTCGCGGTTTCATCTTTGGTTTCTTCTTCCCTTGCATAAGTTTCATCACCTTGGCTTGAACAGTGGGATGCTCTAACTATGTACACCTGTGAGCAATTTGGACATCGTTAACCAGAAGCTGAAACAATAAACAAAGGGTGAAGTGTAATATTCACTCTTCAATTGTTATTGTGGGCGTAATCATTATAATTTTTTGGGTGGCCAGAGAAACCCACAATCACTATCCGAAAGTATGCACTGGGCAAATTTCGCTTTGTGACCTTAACTGAAAAAGAACCACAAAAGGTAAACCAGTCTAGGTTGTCCATACATGTTCGGCTCAATCCAAGAAGGTCAATAAGCCATTCTCACAAGAAGTCGAACTTGAAAGTTGAAACCTTGTGGTGACCAAGCTAATAGCCCAACCATTACAATTTTGGTCATACTGTTAATGGTTTGAAGAAATTTGTGCTAAGAAAGCATGTGCCTCGTTATGATTTCAACAGAGTTTCTTTAAACCATTAGCAAAAAGACCAAAATCTTGAAATGATTGGAGGTAATATTTGCTCACCCATGATAGTTAGAGCTAAAATAACTGAAGTCTAACAATTAAATGGTCAAAATTGCACTTTTTCCTATATCAAGAAATGGAAGTGTAATTAGTTAAAATGTGAATTTGGATCCAAGACCAAGCAACCAACCTTGAATTTTGTAGGCTCAACCAAATCAAACACTAAAGCATCACCGTCATCAAGTTTATGGTCTAGTGCAAACGCTCTCCATCCACCACTAAGCCCAGTTCTTTTGCTAATGTATACAGCTTCATATTCAGCACCCTCCTCATCCTCTAACACTATATCTACGGTAGACTTGGGAAGATGATTCTCACAGAATCTAGTAGGAAGCCCCTGCAATCTTTACAGCCTAAGTGAACCAAATACCAAAGCAAACAGAAATATCTCAGGCTTTTCTTCTGTTAGACTCGTGGCAACTTACCAACCAAAAACAACTATAGACGTGAGATCGAACCATTGATTTGACTAAAGATGGATTTTCAGATTGTAGATTGCTTTGGAGCTCCTCTGCCTCCTTAAGAGCTTTACATCTTTCTTCATAGGATGCAGTTTTGACTTCTTCTATTGGTCTCGCAAGATAACTAGAAAGCCAACAAAATCATTATGGAAATACTAGACAGGTTTTAGAGAAATTGCAGCGAGAAATTTAAGATAAGCCTTTACCTTGCCCATGAAGAACCCAACTTAGATCTCTTGCGAAAAGATAGAAGTTCTACATCTATCTGAGAATTGGAGAATTGGACACTTAGTTTCAAGCAATCAAATACACATGGATCAGATTCTTCGTTTTATTTGTTTAGTAACCATATCGAAAACAACAGCAAGAGTAATGACTTGACAAGCAACTAACTTAAAGCAGTTTAGTTCCCAGGTAAAAGGACCTTACAGAAGCTCCATGAATTTTAAACTGGAATTAAACCGAATTCTGCAGAGTAATGGCAAATAAACCCAGCTTTGTTCATTAAAGTGCAGGTCATTCTCTATGGCTTGACATCAAATAATAACTACTTACTTTTACTTCATCACGGTATGATGGAACAGGATTACGAGCACGTGAGGAGCGTCTTGGTTCCAACATATAAACCTCATGTCGTTTTTGTCGTACTTTCAGTTGCTACATTCAAATAAATAAAAATAAATAAATAAAGAGAATATAAATGAACTGTTTATACTTTAGACCATGAACATCAATCCTTTATGACATAGTAAAAGAGAATATTAACTATTTCATAATTTGATTAAACACCAATTATAGCATAAATGGTTGCAAATATATAACAGAACATAATAAAACAAATACTTCACCTTGGCTGGAGACTTCTTCTCAGACTTTGCAAGATCAGACAAGCTTTTGGAGATCTTCGAAATTCCCAAATCCTTTGAAAACCAAAGAAAATATTGAAGCAACAGAAAATTTTCAAAACCCAATCTACATATATGGCTACTGCATCCTATGGCAAATTAAAGCTCAAATGTCTTAGTATGACCTTTCTGGTCATTAAAAAAAATTATCACATTACACAAGTAGATAAATATGCAAAAAGCAAAAGGGCCTACCTCAAATCGTTTCTTATTGTCCAAAACCCGTTGCTTACGAGCCTCTTCATAGCTGTTGGTGCTATTGTCATTTGCCATGGATTGCAATCTCAATGTAGTACCACCCAACCTGAACCACAAGGACACAAGAAAATGCTCATAGTTAGCACTCACTTCTTCCAAATTTTCTGGAAATTAACAATTAAAAGAGGTGTTCTGTTTCAACCAAGTTGATAATTAAAATACACATTTATATTTCATATATTATATGTCCAACAATAGATTGAAAACAAAAGGAATCAACCCAAGCTAAGTTGGCATGTTGACTTGGTAACTACAAAGAAGTTCGACCTCGAGCGAGAGTGGCGTATTGACAAAATAGGCTAGTTTAATTTTCCCAATGCACACTCTATGATAGTTGTATTTCTTTAGTCATTCAAACAACAACTACAAAAAACAAAACAAAAAAAACAAAAAACAAAAAACAAAAACAAAACAAAAAAAACAAAACAAAAACAAAACAAAACAGCAACAACAAAAAAGACACTGGATATTCACATCGCAGTTTCTTTTCTCTTCACCCTACTTACATCAAAGTTAAGCATTAAGCGCAAATAGCGTCTCCAACGCCTGCAACACACACAACTATAACACTCAACTAAACAAATCCTTTGTTTAATCTACTTAGAATCAGCTATACGGGGGTGGATTGACTGGATTCCTCCATTCAAATCATTTAGAGCACACAAAATAGATTTTTCACCCAAAAATGATAGGTTTAATTGCTGAACTGCAGAAATCCAGTACATACACACTATTGGAGGTGAGAATGTTCGAACCTGAGATGAGAAATGGAAACGGATTAGCGGAATAGAGTGGCGAGAATGAGCGCAGCTGAGCAGACTAGCAAAGGCAAGGCGGTAGAACAGAAAGTGACTACGAAATTTGAAATGCTTTTACGGGTTCCCTCGCTAAGATCACCCGGGTTTCTCACTTGCTTTAGTACAACTTTTTTTGAGGATCCCATAGGAACATTATATAGTGTTTTCTTGTCAACACTTTCTCCGAATTTAGAATAAGATCGTCTTAATTTTTTAATTTCTTTTATATTTTTAAAATATGATTAGTGAATTACGGAGTATTACACAGAAATAGGTTTATCACATCTTGACATAGTAGCATCGTGCCTCTCTGGACCAAAAAATAAAACAAAAACATTGTATAGTGTTTGGCTTATGTTTTTAAAATTTGAGTAATTAGTTTTTTATAAATTCTGAATGAAGAACCAAAATAAAAAAGGAAAAAGAAAAAAGAAAATTGACCAGCATATTTTTAAAAATTAATAATAATTAGGCCATAAGATTTCGTAGCAAAGACTAAATTTAATAAATTTTCTTAAGTTGGCAATTTATTAAAGTAATTGTCTTTTCATTAGGTAACTTCAAATCAAAATTTAAGTAAAATACTATGCATTTAATAATTCCTTACCAACATAATTTTTACAGATCAATTTATTTACAAAAACATTCGAATTTGAAAAGCAAAAATCAAAATTGTATTTATTTTATTTTTGGAGGAGGAAACCTAAACTAGGTATCTCTAATGACTACTCAGGATAGAGACCCACGAAAATGTTGAATAATCTTATATGTTGATATGAGATACGGAATAATTATTAACTCTAAACTAAGAATAAAAATATTGTGACAAATTTATAAACATTGAAAATTTCAAATATACACTAAACACAAGTTTAAAGTACATCCGATAATATGTGAATGTACACTCAATATTTGTAAAAATATACCTGAGTGAATCTATAAAAGTCTTTACCCATAATACACATTAAAATAACTATTACAAATTTTTGTATAAATCAAATATCAAATACACTTTTCCTTTTAAGATACTGCAATCAGGTCAATTGCACTTTCAATATATCAACAGATACACTCACATTTTTTCAAAATTTTCCTTTAATTTAAGAAGGAAGATTGATCAATCTAAATTGTGAAATTATTCAAAAAAAATTTACATGAAGTACTTTCTCATATGATACAAACTATATATAAACACCCAAAATATTTGACAAACAGAAGTATAAGTAGCAAGCCAAACTCATGCCAAAATATTATTGACAAATACAACTCAATTCCAGCCAATCAAAAAAATCTTTAACTTCATAAAAATTAATGAGCTAAACTTAAACTTAAATTTTAAGCACAGGCTCAAACCGAAGTCATTAGAACTATTTCAAGCTTAAACTCGAGCATCCTCCAAGTTTCATGAAACAAAATTTACAAACACTATCTTGTTTACACTTCAAATTGGCAACAACATTGTTTTCACTTGATAGTTTCACAAGCAACATGTGAATATAACTATATAAGGTCTCTGGTTCTCACATCAAATTCAAAATTAACCTCAACATTAGAGGCCAGAAGAGTTTTAAAATGTGATACCATAGTAACCAGACCAGATACAATAAAGTGCTAAGCTTATTAGCAGGTAAAGAATAATCACAAGATATCAAAACTTGTACAGTATGACTGATTCTAGTTGCGAATCGCATTTGACTTATTTTCGGGTAGAATTTGAATAAAAATGGGAGCTTTTGCCAGACATATGAACTACTCTTGATAGCTAGCTTCAGTATCTGTGAGCTAACTTCTCCTTTTCCTGGTATTGCTGCACATATCTGCGTGCAGAAATAAGTAAGAAGATTAGTGCCTCGGGCATAAATGAGAAAAATGATTGGCACCTCGTGCATAAACGAGAAAAAAGGTCGGTGCCTTGTGCATAAAGGAGAAAAAAATATTCGTGCCATGCATAAACAAGAAGCTAAAGATCTAGGAGGTCATGATTTGCATGAACAGCATATACCATTTACTTCACAATATGTTGTCCAGAATAGCAGCATTTCCAGAAAAGAGGAAGCAGTCGAGCAGAAACAATGAAAGTAAATACTCGTGCAAGCTAAACACTACCCATCCACAATCAAAATAAAGCCTATTGCACATAAATACCAAGACCAAAAGCAGTCAATGATATTGATTCTGATTTGAAAAAAGCATAAGATCAAATTGAATACTTCATGTAGGAGTAGGAGTGTAGGTGAATCAAACTACTAATGAACTACGCAGGCTGGATTTGATGAATATTTGAATTGGATAGAGAATAATCTATCCACTTTTATATCTTATAAAGAAGAACAAACCATGATATGGAGTATTGTTTTTGAGCCCAATTCACTCCATAATTTTCAAACACATATTGTGAGGGCATTTAAATAAATTAAATAACATAACCTAAAATATAACCCTCAACTAGAGGTTAACCTTACATTCCCACAATCTCAACTAAACACATAGGTAATCATAGATTCCTATTATCTCACATTACCCAGGACAGTAATCATATTACCTAGGGTAATCTTACATTCCACGAATGAAATGCCACCTAGATCAATCTGTTACAGTATAAATCAATTCATATTGAAACTACAGGTTAGAGCTAGCCTGTTTTGTACACACACTTAAATACCCATCAGGCATAGCAAAATTGAGGCAATTAATATATCATCAGAGCAATCGTGACACCATCAGGTTTTAAAAACTTGTCACTTCATAGCAACTGCTAAACCCCAAATCTTATCAAATCAACAAATTAGGTGTTCAAACATCATCTCAATAATAAATTATTGATCTCAGAATTTGACGTAAGTTAGCAATCATTCATTAAGGACTTTCAATCAATCGCATGCTAAAGAATTGCACAGGTATACATAGTCCGAATAACCGAAAAATAACCGAATCTACGCAAAAATCCGGTGTTTTCTATACGAGGAATTCAAAAATCAAAATAGCAGGAGAAGACAAAGTTTAGTACGTACGTGTAGACGCCGACGAGAGGACCGAGGAGGAGGGAGGCGCTGATCCAGTTCTCGGAGACCTTGTGGTTGATCTTACCGGGGAGGTCCTTCCAAAGGCCAGGCATCACCTTCTGCTGGAACGGCGATAGCGCGTAAACAACAGCCTTCAATCTCACTGGCTGCTTCCCCATATCCTCAAACTGCAATCTCTTCTTCTTCTTCTTCTTTGGTTTGCGCGGTGTGCTAGGGCTTCAGATCGTTGAGAAGAAAATGGAAGGTTCTCATCGCCTACGAATATGAACAGATGAAGTAGCCACCGCTGAGGAAATCTTCCATAGGACTCGGTCCTCCGCAAGTCCGTAGCCCGTAGGGGTGTTGGGCCCTATTTCATGGGCTCCTTCAATTTGCCCAATCTTCTCTTTCACTACATGAAAGCAACAGTTATGTCATGGGCCCGACTACCTGAATCTATATTGCAATGTGGACTCGGGTCAAAATACACAATTTATATACTATTCACAATTTAAATTTTGAATATTTAGTATATAAAATTATGAATATTTAATACTCCGTATGTAAATTGTGAACATTCAGTATATAAATAGTGTATTTTTAACTCGAGTTCACATAATAATTTACCACATGAAAGTGCCAATAGTTATACCATGAATCTGGATTCACCTTGCAATGTGGACTCGTATCCATTAAATTATGAGCATTTAATATGTAAATTGTATTTTTAAATCCGAGTCTGTCTTGCAAGGTGGACCCGAGTCCACATAATAAATTGTAAGTGAATATACTATTTTCCAATCATCTCCTTTTTTCATATATATTCGAATTTCGGATAGTTTGGACTAATTCTAATTTTCAAAACCACGTGTTTAAAGTCATTGCATAGATGAATTACGAGTCTAACGAGTAGCTAGCCCATAAATCATACCCTAGTATTTATGTGTCCACAAGAAATTCAATTCACATATACCATATCTTTTTCTCATTCATATTTTCAATAGAAATCTAATTCACACATTTCATCATTTCAAAAAATTTCCGTTCATATTTTAAGTAGAATTCAAACTCTCACACTATCACTTTTGACCACTATCACTTTTGACCGTAACTTCAAATGAGATAATGAATCACTATATTAAATCCCATAACTCCAATCATCTCTTTCAATATAGGAGTAGAGGTGCCCCTCACCCTTTGCTTTGAAGATATGATTTCGTCTGGCAGAAGTTCCTATGTTTCCAGATGACATCTGATAAGTGGTCACTATCGGTCCACTCTCCAGCTGACATGTACACCTACCATTGGATGCCATTCAAGGGGTTAATGCACGGTCGGTGGCACCCCATTTACACACTGCTCAAATTTCTGTATGGTTAGTTGATTACCATTTATAGTCCCCTCATATTTATTACTCCAACATTACTCTCTTGAATTACCCGTTACAATCGCCAACCTGGTTTCTACTATTGCCCACCAAAAGTACCATACATTAGCCCGACACAATAATAAATACAAAATAGTAAATTACAATGACTCAGCAGTCCATTAGTTGAAAGGACCAAGGTCGATCATCGAGGAGTATAATAAATTTGTTATATTGAATGTAATTCACACGCTGCAACTAAATTCTGTATCGTTTTCATAATTTAGCACTACATTAGCCCAACATAATAATAAATATAGAGTAGTAAATTGTGACTCAACAGTTAATTAGTTGAAATGACCCGTGTCGAGGACCATAATATATTTATTACATTGAATGTAACTCACGCGCTGCAACTAAATTTTGTATCATTTTCATAATCTAGCACTACATTAGCCCGACATATAAATACAGAATAATAAATTACAGTGATTCAACAGTCCATTAGTTGAAAAGACCAGTGTTTGGAACTTTGGATCATAATAAATTCATTACATTAAATGTGACTCACACATTGTAATTAAATCCTGTATCATTTTCATAATCTATCACTTAAGAACCAACTCAACTGTCTCAGTAGCAACAGCTACTACTATTTCCTCCTGCAGGCTGCAGCTACTTCCACTTCTTCTTCCTTCAATCCCCGTAGAAAACAAGGTGTCTTATTTTTTTTTTCTTAATTATGATTTGTTGTTTATGCGTTGGGCGTGAAGATTACAACGTAATCTTTACAAATCCCCTGTATGTTGTCACATGAAACAACAACAACATGGGTGTTTTCAGGTGCTACCCTTGCTTAGATCTTGAATCTATGGTTTTTCCGATCGCGTTTGCTGTAATGATGATTCTTGTTTTTCCGGTGGGTGAAGCGGAGCTGTCGGCGCGTTCGCTCGACGCGCTGCTTCAAGAACAGGCGTTCCGGGCACTTGTTAGGCCGAAAACCGGCGTTCCGTACGCCGGGGAAGCGCCGTCCAGCCTGGCCGGCATTGGGGTTTCGGCGGTGAGGCTGAGGAGTGGGAGCATGCGGCGGAAAGGTTTCGGGAATTTTAAGGAATTTACGGTTCCGGTCGGCGTGGTGGCGCAGCCGTACGTGGAGAGGCTAGTTCTGGTTTACCACAATTTGGGAAATTGGTCCGATGTTTATTACCCTTTGCCGGAAGGTTATGTCTATTTAACGCCGGTGTTAGGCCTCCTAGCCTACGACGCCGCCAATTTGTCGGCTTCGGAGCTGCCGGAGCTCGAGCTCCGGGCGTCGGAGAATCCAATGCTGATCAAATTCTCATCGCTGAAACCGCCGCCGCCGCCTCCGGCGACGGCGGCGCCGGGAACAATGTCAGCCAAGTGCGTGTTCTTTGATCTGCACGGATCGTTGGAGTTCGACAACGTGGTCGACGGGAACACATGCCGAGGGACAAAACACGGCCATTTTTCTATAATCCTCGAGTTCACGGCTCCGGTGCCACCTCCGGCGGCGGCTACCGGAGAAAACAACGCAAACAAGAAGGAAAATAAAAAGGGAGATAATAAAATCCTATGGGTGTCGTTCGGGACAGTGATTGGAGCAGTTGTGATGGCAATTTTCTTGATCTCGATTTTCGTTTGTACGAGGAAAAATAGGGAGCAAAAGAGGATACAACGGATGGAAGAGGCGTCGGAACGCGGCGTGCCGTTGCCGATGGCAAATGTCGGCCACACTCGTGCCCCGGTGGCTTCCAAGACTCGGACCAGGCCATTGTTAGAGAATGAATATGTTATTTAATTCATTCAACTGATCAGGTGAATGAAATATGATTCTAATTAGAGTTTTTTTTATTAGTGAATATGTGTTGAATTAGGCATTGTTAGAAGGGTGAATCACATACATGATTTCATTTGTGTTTATGTAAGATGTATGTTTCTGACCATTGATATTAAGAAGATTCTTTGGCAAGTGTAAATATTGGTGGTCTAATGCATTCAATTGCTTATATCTAGAAGTGGAAATTATGGATCCCAGGTTCTCAGTTGTTGGTCGATATTTAGAATTTCATGTGGCCATGCCCCCATTGCCTCATATCTATGGGCTGTAGTCAAATTTCTTTCACACAAAACGCAAGAAATTCTCTTGCCTTTTAAGTATCATACCTCCCATTAGATGAGATAATCAGTACATCAGTACATGGGGTTGATTTTACAATTTCTTGGCAATCATGGCCAACATAAACTGATTGGATGATAAAAAAAAATATAAATGGGACAGATGAAAAAAATAAATGAGACGCAATAATATTTTTAATGTAGAAATCGAAAGGTAAAAATTACAATTTTTTTTTTTAAATACGGTGACAAGCTAAAAGTCACTATATTTAGATAGTTGTGGGTGATTTACAAATATAAAGATATTTAAGAAAAGTGCCAAAGGCCTTGTGGTTAAGCGGCATGAAGTGATTCTCTAAGTGGGAAGTCATGGGTTTGAGCCTCAGTGTTTTGTAACAAAAAAAAGATATTTAAGAAAAGTAAAGTTCATAATAACATTCATTTTAATGCTTGATTACTACCATAAATATTACTCCGTAACTTAACTGCCATACGTATTTGGGCTTCCACCCTCAACATATGATATTTACAAAAAATCCACCACATTAGATATAACTTCAATCAGTGACTATCATAGCTCAATCTTGTCATTTGCTCACAATTAACTATCTATTAACCAACAGACGCCTGTGATCAGATTTCTGGCATCACGATTCATAGCCTAGAATAATTGCTCTCTTGGGGTTGGGATTCAACCTTTTTGGGAGAAGAATTAATAATTGCTTATTAATGGCAATCAACACCTTCTACGTTTATGATGGGTCTTGGTTATGCAGTAAAAAGAATGGTAGCAAAGTGGACCTCAGAATAATATTAAGTCATGGGCTTCGGCTTCAATGTATGGGCCGAAGCTTGAGCAAATGAGAACCCGTTCAACGTTCAATCTTGATCAACCAAAACGTACTAACTTCCTACACAGTGGCGTGTTTGGTAGATGAGTTTTCAAAAATATAATAAATGTGAGTTTTTTTTGGTTAAATATATAAAAGTAAAATTCTATTGTCTATAAGACCTACACCCAACTGATAGGATAGTAGAAAGGTAAATTATGATTATTTAGCGATTCATTATGTTAGAGGACCAATGTATAGTGCACACAAAGAGTTCACCTCATTAGATAAAACTTGTTCACTACGGCTGTCATGACTCAATGCTATATCATTGTCTATAATCTAATACCTAATAATAACCAATTGAACTAGCCATGTGTGCTAAATATGAAAACACGGGGGGAGGGGAGGGGGGAGGGTAGGGTACAATTAGTAATTTTTTTAATCTAAAAAAACGTGCTCTCATGTGTAATTTTTTTAAAAAAGCCAAATAACCTTTGAATTCTCTCTTCTCTCACACATCTCTCTTCCAAATTAATATATTTGTCTCATAAATTAAGAAAAATCCCTCGATAAAGATGTAGAAGAACATCAAGTACCTAAAGATCATATTGGTCATAACCATGAAACATTGCTATTCAATTTATGCAATAATTAACATATTTGAGGATGTGACGAATAATTCAATGTCATTCATTCTATTTTAAGTTTAGCCGTTTCTAAAATAGGTTACTTTTTTTAGCTTTGTTTGTTTTCTAAATGAAAGAAAGTGATAAATAATCAGTTTTTGTTGGTACTATTCATTCACTTTTTCTCTATAGTGCGTTTTGTACTTTATTTTTTTGTTCTTATTTTTTAAAACTTATTTTCTAACTTTTAGAAAGTAGAAAAATGAAAATTTGTTTCCTAATTTTTATGCTAAATAGAGTCTAAGCACCATTTTTTTCAAGGTATAACAGGCTAAAGTTGATTAGGACTAACTTTACAAAAAAGCACATGTTGATTTTACAAAGCTGAATTAGCATAAATTAAAAAATAAGAAACCATGTGTTTGATTATTGTTAACATATTTTTTCATGAAGTATGTCATACTTGGTATTTTTAATACTGTTTATTTTTTATGTATAATTTATAAACTATTACAAATGAGCGAGAGTTACTCCATGCAAATCATTATATATTAACTGTAATTTCCTTCGTCACTCAAAAACAAAAGAAGTAAAGAACAAATAGAATATAATAATGAATAATGCTTTATTACTTTACAATTGACTATGGAAAAATGCTAGGTAGCATCACTAGGGATCCCTTCTCCACTATTTGTATATTTTCAATATATTAATTGCTATTAAAGGGGCAATAATAACAATGCATAATGACCAAATATTTATAGTTAAAAATTAATGATTTGATAACACCGGATTCATTATACTACATGATATATTAAATATATAAATAATGATATGTGATCTAAATTTGAAATTTAAAGACTAAGTTCAAAAATTAAGGTTAAGTAGTGAGAATAATATTAAAAAATCTTAGCGTCATAGTCATAGTTAAGGGCTTATGTAGAGAATGAAACCTAAAACAGAAGAGGTCGAGCAAAGAGGTGCTAGGATTATGTCCATGCTTGTGTTTTGGGTATCATTTAACCTAGGTTCTAGTCATACTGTTTAAGGCATAGACCTCATCTGTTTTCGATTTCATTCTCTACAAAATCATATATATCATCATATAGAGCTTATTTTCTTCTTATTGAAAAGTTAATGAGTCAAGAAGTGCATATGATATTTCATCATTAACTCCTTAAAAATTAGAAAGTAGTAAGTTGGAGTCAAACTTCTACTATTAAACAAATTGATGACGTTGCTGACAGACCATTAAATAGTAAAAATTATTAGTTAAAAAGAGTTATCCAATGCAATTATGCATAACCATGTTCAAATTTAGTCAAAAAGAGTTTAAAGCTAGTAAGAGTAACAATTATTTTTTTTTGAAAACGTTAGTAAGAGTATATAAAATCTAACTTTTGTAATATAGTTTAACATTTTTGACTTAAGTGCATATCATAAGCACACCAATTTCAATATTTTATAAAGTAAGATAAATTGTAACCATTCTTTAACAAAAAGTAAAGGTGAATACTCCACACAACCAATTGTAAGATCATCATGGATTCATTGAGCAATACAGTCCAATGGAGTAATAATTACAACACTAACCACTAAATATAATTTGAAAATATATAATATAAAATGGAGTTCTTAGGAGACTGATTTAATGGATGAACAATTGCACTTACAAACTTTCTTTTAGCACCAGGTTGATAGTTCACTCTCAATCTGGAGATAAATTCCATTAATTTGATATAGGGTTTAGAGCAACGTTATTAGTGCCTAATTTTTGGTAGTTTTTTTTAGTGCCGTGTAAAAGAGGGAGAAGAGAGAAAATGAAAAAAGAGGGAAAAATAAATTTACTTCGACAATAAAAATTTTAAAAAACCAATTTACACGCCTCGCCCAACATAGATAAAAATTACATCTCTATTAGTAAGAAAAATTCATCACTCAATTATATCGCCATCACCAAGGCTCGAATCTTACTCATTAATGTGACGGGCACAAATAAATTACCTTTTTTATGTGGTCTTAATACAAATGTGTGCACTAAAATTTTGTGTGTGACAATAAAAATTGAAAGTAAAAAATATGAGTACATATAGCATTTTTTGTTAAGTTATATATAACATATAAAATAAAATGGAGTAGATGTTAAGTTATACTCCCTACCATATAAAATAAAATTGAGAAGAAATATTGAAGAGACAGGTCCATGGCATGGATCTGCAGAATCCAGAATGTGGATTTTGACTCAACAACCATTTCGTCCCTTTCAATTTCTAAAGGACCATTATTCAAGACAAGACATCACAATATGTTTATAGTCTGCTAGGTATAATCACTCTGCTCTACACACATCTTATAGCATCCACAAAAGTATATATGTTATAGATTTTTTTGTAACTTATACAATGAGTATGGCAATTTGTTGACACGTAATACGCAAACTTCATCAAAATTCAAATGAGGTGAATTTTAGTTATCAGGGTTGGTCTAAACATTTTATAGATCCAGGGCGAAATTAAAAATAAAATACACTATTTCAAGTAATCGTTTTTAAACATTTTGTTGTTTTCATTTTATATTAGAACCATTATCATAACATTATCCTTCACAGTAGATCAGAACATATTAGAGTTAGGATCAGAGCATATTAGAGTCAGAATCAGAGCATATCAGAGTATTTAGTTATGATTCTATTAACTGTTCAACTTGCTTTTATTTTTTTTTATTACTTTTGTCAGATAAATGTTTTTCATATAGCATTATATAAAACAAAAATTGTGTATAAAAAAATGAAAAAATTACCTGAATTTTTTCAAAATTTTTTCTCAATCGTCGGTAAGTTTATTTGTAAGTTGTAACACAAATTTTAAAAATCATTTTTTCACTTTCTAACTTTTTTTATTTTATATTATAGTTAATATTTTATATATATATATATATATATATATATATATATATATATATTATCATAAATTATACTCTCGATTTGTATGCCTATCTCTCAATATTTTGATGTTTATATTCTCTTTGTGACTTACTGGATAAAAATAACTAATTAATTTTTGTCACATTATAAAACAAAAATGAGAGAATGAAAATAGAAAATTCATGTAGTAGATTGTATTTTGCCCTTTAAAAATGATTGGTTTACAGAAAATCTGAAAACAGTGCGTTGGCTACAAAGTATGGCCTGCACTTTTGCAGACAAATGGACATGGAACAACCCATGATAGGGATTAGGGTTTGCTAGTTATATATATATATATATATACAATAGACAATTCAAATAAAATTAGAACTAACATCTAGAAGGTTTTAAGTTTATTTGTATCAGTTGTTTATTAATATTTTTTTTTATTTGAGTTGGTCAATTATAAATTAGATAATTTAAATTGTTTTACTTTCTTATAATTTTTGTCAATTAAAATTATAAGATAAATTTCATTTAAATTACACATTTGGATAACAGTTGTTACTTTTTTTTTTCTTTTTTTTTTAGATTTTATATATTAAAAAAATATATGCATATAGCTTTCATACTATCATTATTTACAACCTTGTAAGCGCATATCATCAATCAATAATTATATATACCTTTTTTTTTGGAATAATGTTCAAATTAGTCACTGAACGTAACCTGAAAGTGCAATTAGGCAATTGAAGTAAAAAAAGTACAATTAGGCCACTGAACACTCCAAATATATGCAATTTCACCTGATAGCATGTTACCATCCATTTCATTATGTTACTTGCTTATGTGGATAGTGAGTGGGCATTTAAAATAATTTTTAATAAAAAACTATTAAATAAAAAATTAGAATAATTAAAAAAAAATAAAATTATATATATATAAAAAAAACACATGCGACCACTCCCTCCCCTTCATAATACACTTATCACCTTGATAGGAGACATGCGGATGAATCAAATTTAATTAATTTATTATTATTATTTACGAAAAGACAACTTCTTTCACAAAACAACTTTTGCTTTATGATTTTGGATTAAGATTTCTATTGTTTTGTGAAAGAAGTTGACATTCCGTAAATAATAGTAATAATAATAATAATAAAATTTGATTCATCCGTAGGTTTCCTATCAAGTTGACAAGGGTATTATTAAGGGGGGAAGGGGGAGGCCACCAGTGTGTTTTTTTTTTTTAAATTATTATTATATTTTTAATTTTTAATTTTAATAGTTTATTATTAAAAATTATTTTAAAATGCCAACTCACCGTCCACGTAAGCAAGTAACCTGATAAAATGGATGGTAACCTGCTATCAGGTGAAATTGCATACATTTGGAGTGTTACTGGCTTAATTGCACTTTTTTTTTGATTCAGTGACCTAATTACACTTTTAGGTTACGTTCAGTGGCCAATTTGAACCTTATTCCTTTTTTAAAAAAAATTGAAATACTCATGATTCTTTATAAGGCAGTATATGTTTTATACTCTTTCCAACATTTTTAACCCAAAAAATCTAAGGTTCAAATCTATGACCACCCATTTAAAATGGTACCCGGGATGTCAATAATATATATATAAAGAGAGACAATAATTTTGTGAAATTTTATAATGTCGTGAGTTATAATAACATATATTTTATAAAATTGTAGTTTGTACTTACTAATTATATCACAGAGTTAATTTGTTAAAATATACACAACTCTTTTCAAATTCGAATTTTGATTGAACCCTCCTTCATCCGTTGCTACCATACTTCACAATATAATGTTTGAATTTGAAATCTTAGACAAGAAAAACTAAACTTGATTTATTTGAGCTATAGAATCTAGAAGCCAAAGATCCATGATTAACAAACATTAACATTCATGATTATGTTGTCGACGAGATTATAATTTACTTCTTCATATTTAAATTTCACGAAGAGAAGTCAAAATTATTAATAGAGAAATAAAATTGAAAATGGCATAAAATGCGAAATAACAATGTCATTAATCTTTTTTTTTTTTTTTTTTGAATAGAACAATGCCATTAATTTAATTCTAGTTGATAACTAAATTTAGAAATATCATTATAGCAAAAATTAAATAAAAAATAAACTCGCATATTAAATCATGGTTGAAAAAACGCAAGGTGTTCTTTGGGCGTTCAGGGAGCGGCTAGCGCCTTAAGCGTCTAGACGGCGATTAATCGGTGTCTAGGCACCCGTATATATTTTTTTAAATTTGTTTAATTTTTTTATGGCTTGATGATTATAACTATTTAATACTTTATAGTTAATACTAAAATATTAAATATTAACTTAAAAAATATCAAGAGTTTGAACAATTTACGATTATTTCGCTCAAACAATATTTTGAGTGAATAACTCGTTTTAAGAAAATAGAGAATAATATCTAAATGTATTAAATCACTAATTTGAGATTGAGCTATTATTGAATTTTAATTCAATTTTTTTTAAAAAAAATAAATTATTTCAGCATTTATTATTTAATTTTTGTCTAGATAATAAAATAACGAAAGATAAAATTACATCAAATGAAACCAAGTAAATTTCACCCAAGCCAAAGACCTTATGGTCAAGTGGCATCTGGTATCCCAATTAACACTCTCACATAGATTATGGGAGTGGGTTCAAGCCTCAATATAATCATCTATTGACTTGTTGTGCTTCAGTAGGTTGAGAAAGTAGCTAACTGAGTCAGTAGTACTCACAAAAAGTAAATTTCGCCCAAAAATAAAAAATAAAGATTGTAGTTAAACGAGGTCAAACACTCTGTGACGGTATAAAAATTTCATAAAAATCAAGTTACTACGTATAACTCTCCACGGAGAATTTAATTTTGACGGTCTGATCTGAAACCTTAAAAACATTGAAACATAAACAAACATTAACACATGGTTGTGTACCCATAGCATCCCTACCCGACCAAATCGAACGGAGATAGGCTGTTGCCGGTTGGCAATAGTATAAGATTTGGGAATCTGAACATCGGTGTCAAATAATACTCCATCCGTCTAATAAATAATTTTATGTGTCTGATTCGTTTAATGAGACTTGACTGGAGTTATTTTTAATCTAAACTTTAATAATATTAAGTTTAATATTAGTATACAAAATTTATATATTTAGAAACTACACAAAAAACACTATTAAACACAAAAAATTAAATTTAAAAATAAATAAATAATACTAAAGAAAATAAACAAAGAATAAAGAGTTAGTTTAACCAATGAATACTAAGTAAGACAGATAAAATGAGACAGAGGGAGTATGTGCTTGAACCCAAACTCCTTCATTGCTTCTGCCATTGATATTGGTGAAGGAGATACATTATAGGATTGACTTACTGATTTTCAAATGATCAAATTTATACCATCTTTTTGACTAGTTGAATTGTGCTCTAAAATGGCGTCAAATAGAATGAATCATTAAGCATATGAATAACTTTTATACATATATATCGGTTTACGCTTCCACGACAACTACCATTAGGTCAGAATGTGCGAATTACTGTATAAGTGCACATAATCTACTACATGAATGCACCGTAGTTATTCGTAAGTATGTCTCAATGACGAGGCGACCTTGGTGTAGTTGCAGTGCATTCATGTAATAGATTTTGTTCAATCGTATAGTTCTCATAATCTCAACTAAATTAAGGGTTCTCATCTAAACCCATTACACATGTTGTACATGGTGTTCATAGTGCAACCTATGAAATTTCAAATTTTAACTATTACATAGGAGTGATGTTTACTCAGTTATAATGACTATGAGTTTTTTGATTACCCTAACAAAAGACTTGAATGGAAATGACAAATGGAAACGTCATTATTTATAAATTGAAATAAAAGTAATGTGACACCAAAACTAACAACAAACCAGATGTATTGATGTTTGGTAGCAAAGTAAAGAAACCTTGAAATTGACCCAATTGGAATTGGTTGCCTGCTTACGAACGAACTAAGTTCAGAGATAGATTGTGTTGTCATCTTTATCCACTTCCAATAAATTTTGCTTAGAAAAAGTAAAAGAATTTGCTAATTTACAGAAGATTTGTCATCTTCCTCAAGTTTACCCAAAACAATCCTTATAAAGTCATGTGAGTCCTATACTCCTACGAATAACATACAGACTCTCAGTGCTAGGGTTTTCAAGTCATTTTGGGTCATTTCCTGCAACCAGTACTTGTAACTGTAGCCCACGTCACTGTAATTTGGATTATATTATTAGAAAAAATTATGTGTATTGTTTTGTTTTGTTTTTTTTTTAGGGATAATCACTTTTGATTCATGTCCAAATGTCAATGTAATTTCTAGTTTACAATTTGAATTAATGTGATTCTTGAATTGTCTCAAATTTTATCAATTGAACTCTTTTGTTATTGTTCAGTGATTCAGCCAGTGAGTGATTCAGCCCGTGATGACTCCATTTAAAAAGGGTCATTTAAATTTTTTCCAGCCAGCTACCTTTTAATTATTTATTTTTATCGTTATATTTTTTTATATGATTTTGTTGGAATTAGGTCTACCATAAATTGGGGATAGAGGTACATAATGGATGGTAGGAAAATAATAATATTATTAGCTCGGGGATCTAATACAAAAAAAAAAATGCATACAGATCTCGAAATACTGGTCCGAAACGGCGCTAGGAAAGTAATAAATAAAATAGAACTGAATATGTGTGCATGAGAGAGAATACTCAGACCAATGGATCAAAAGGCATTTGGTGAGCTAAGAGTTGCCTTTTAAAGGGAGGAAAGTGTGTCTATTTATATTGTTGGAGGACTCACAGATGGTTGACAAATGGACGACATTGGACAAGCTTCATTCTTGGCCACACACGTGTAGGGGTGTAAACGAATCGAATCGAGTCAAATACTTCAGTATTCGATTCGAATTCGAATATTTTGATGAGTATTCGAATTCGAATTCGTTTAGTGTTCGAATCCTAAATTTCGATTCGTATTCGATTCGACTAATTTATTCGAATATATTCAATTCGATTCGAATATTCGAATTCGAAATGACTATTTTATTTTTTTTCTAAATTTTTTAATAAATTAAGATAAAATATAACAAAAATTGCCGCGGCCGTGAAGATTGTTGCCTTCGCCGAACGACAGTGGCCGTGAGAAGTTGCTGCCCTGCCTTGCTGAGTTGCTCTCCTTGTTGCTGTGCTTCCTTGCCACGACGGTAGTCTGCCGTAAAAAGGGGAGGACAAGAAGAGGGCGAAGGAATTGGTGGAAAAGGCGAAGTTGGGAACTGCGGCTGCCAAACTGGGAAGACTTGCACTGAAGCGGCTGCTCTCACTTTTATTTTAGCTTAGATAGGGTTTATGCATTTACTAGTTTAGTTTCTTTATATATATATATATATATATATATATATATATATATATATATATATATATATTCGAATATTCGAATACTATTCGAATCAAATCTATCCTTATTTGTATTTGGATTTGAATAACATTCGAATCAAAATGTGTATTCGAATTCGGATTCGTATTCGAAATATTCGAATTCGAATATAACTATTCGAATCCGAATCACGAATCGAATCAAAATTATTTGATTTGTTTACACCCCTACACACGTGTCCCCTACTACTTTGCTTCCAACACACGTGGAGCTTTGCTTGACAATAAAAATGAACACCCCACTTCGACTAATATTTTCCCAATAAAATGGGTCCCAACGGAGTCCCACGTCCCTATCAATTTTGTTTTGTTTTTTCGTTGTGATTGAATAACTCTGAGTCAAAATTGGGATCACCTTATAAGTTATAAAAAAAAAAATAGACATAATTTAAGCAACGACAAAGTAAATTAATTGGTAATCAATATCATTGTTATGTTAGAAGTTAAAAGACAAATCTTTTTAATGACATATCAAAAATAAAATCCTAATTTGTGATGAGGTTTATTTATAATTTTAAAATCTATTTATAATTGATAATTGATAATTTAATAATTATATTCATAACCTATGCTATTATAATGAGTTATGAATTGTGAAAATTATTGAACTTGACTAATTAATTTATATGATACATATATTTTATGATTCAATTATGAAAAAAAAAATTAAAGATACTTTACTTTTGTATTAATTATCTAGTCAATATAATATAATAGTTTTTATTATGTGTCATCGTATTCAAATTATTATAGAAAAACTTGGAATTGATCTAGCTAAAAGAAAAAAAAGTATTTATAAAAATAATCTAAATATAGAAAATGTGTGATTTCTAATATGTTTTATATTGGAACTATTTTATCCAATTAATTATATTTCATATTTTGTTATTAATATTTGTATCGCGTTTTGAAGTATTATAATTTTTGCCCCTAGTCAAAAAAGATTTTAAGCTATGTATCTGTTTGTAAGTTTTGTTTTATAATTTTTTATTAATAATTAATTTATTATCTATTATGATAACAATAATAATGTTATTGCTTGTATATTGATTTGATTTTAAATCATTTATTCATTTTATAAACTATAATTATTTATTTATTAAGACACTGATACAATTATTTATTGCATTTGAAATTTTGTTTAAGAATTATTATTATGTATGTAAAATTGTTAAAAACATATTAATATTATTTCAAGTTATCTATATCTATATATATATATAAACAAAATCCTCCAAAACGAAATCCTATTTCCCACCCAAAATATTGTACATTAAAACAATTAAAACAATAAAATAATATTAAAAGTACAATAATATTAAAACACGAAATCATATAACATCAGAACATTGTTATGCATTAGGATTAGTACATTGTTATAATCTATATATATCATTATATATATAAGAAAACAAAATCCTCCAAAACGAAATTTTCCTTCCCGCCCAAAATATTGTACATTAAAACAATTAAAATAATAGAATAATATTAAAATAATAGAATAATATTAAAACAATACAATTCGCATAAACAATAGAATAATATTAAAACAATACAATTCCATTACTACAATTCCAATACAATTTGTATAAAATAAATCTGCTATTAAAACACGAAATCCAATACTACAGAATGAAGTCTACTATTCTACAATTCCTATACTACAATTCTAATACAATTCGCATACTACAATTCCTCTACAATTCCTATACTACAATCTATATCTATACTATCTATAAAAACAAAATCCTCACTTTAAGCTTCCCGCCCAAAATAATCTTACAAAGGATGCGATTATTTCATATTTTCCTATTCATTGTACAATTCTACATTACAATTCCTATCATACTACAATTCTATCGTAATAAGACTACTATATATAAAAACTAAATCCTCACTTTAAGCTTCCCGCCCAAAACAATCTTACAATATTTAGGATGCGATTATTTCCTATTTTCCTATTCGTCGTACAATTCTACATTACAATTCCTATCATACTACAATTCTACTGTAATAAGACTACTATATATAAAAATTAAATCCTCACTTTAAGCTTCTCACCCAAAACAGTCATACATATTTAGGATGCGATTATTTCCTATTTTCCTATTCGTTGTACAATTCTACATTACAATTCCTATTGTATCACAATTCTACATTACAACTCCTATCATACTTCAATTTTATTGTAATAAGATACAACCTTATATAAATCCCTAATCCTATATTGTGAACTTTAAAAGAGAAACGCAAAACGCGGTGCAATTATTCCAGACCTCTCCGCCTTCAAATCTTTAAATTCTGTTGTTGCGGTCAAGATATTGTTTTATTTAATATTGCTCAATTTTGTATTGTTTTATTTAATAGGAATAAAATCATGGTCATGTTTGGTCATATTGCTTTATTTTGTATTTATTGTTATGCATTTTTTATGTTGTTAGTATGCTGCCATTTTTTTTTTTTTGAGTTTTTTCAGTTTTTTGCTTGGTTTTTTAAATTTCATGATCTTCCTTAGGGAACTTGCATCCATTTACAAACACATGTTCAAATTTAAAGATTTTGGACTGTTAAAGGCTCCCAGAGGAGTGGATAGCAATCAGCTAATTGGTAAATTTTTCTTAAAATTTTGTTCTACTGGATGTGTTCTATACTGCACAAACTAATATTATTAATTAATTGGTAAAAAAATTAATAAAGTTTAATTGGTAACAAAATTTTATTTACCAAATTATGACAATAATTAAACCATTATAATTGTGAGAATAATGAAAACAAATTCGGCCTAATTTTATAAGAAAAAATAATTTATTAATTATTATTTACATCAATAATAATAATTCAAATACTTATTGGAAATGGAAATTAGGCAAATTGAAAAGGAAAAGGACATTACTAATTGACTAAAAAATTATTTTAAAAAAACTTTTAAGAAAGTTAATTACACCTTCCTTTTGAAAACTTTAAATTATTTAAACTTAAAAAAAATTAATTAAACATGTGTTGTAAGATTATTTATAATAATTACAATTAATTCATTCAACTATCGAGGAGGAAGAAAAAACTAAATGTGATACAATGAACATGAATATACTTAAGTTATAAAAGTATAATTTCACATATATCAGTGTAATTGACTATTAATAATTGTCTAATAATTATTATGATAATTAAACTAAATATTGGTCGTTGAATTTATTTTTATAATAATTATAATTATAATTAAATTATTTCTAATTTTTCTCATATTTATTTTAGTAATAATATAATTACATAAGTCATATTACATATTGATCTTTTTAAGATAATTGTAGACAAACAAGTCATATATTATCAATTAATTGAGTAATACTTTTGCACTAATCTTATAATCAAATAAATGTACATGTTCAATATAATTTTTTTAAATAATTTTATCTTTATTTTTATTATATGAATATATAATAAAAAATTTATCTGTGCATCACACGGGTAATTGGACAATTATTTGCTTTAATTCAAATAAGGAAAACATCAGAAAGCATAATCGGTCCAACAAATTTCATCAATTGCGCTATATAATATTTGATTTTATAATTTATATAATTGTATATCAATCCAAATATTCTTAAAATATTATAGCAAATCCATTCCGTGCAACGCACGGGCGAAAATACTAGTTTGATATTAATAGTTTTTCCTTATGTAATTTAAATTTTATAGGAATAAGTTTCAAATTGGGCATTGAACATAATTTGGAAGTGCAAATTGGTCACCGAACAAAAAAAAAGTGCAACTAAATACATCATTCAATAAGCTAAATGTGTGCAATTTCCCATGCTACCCGGTTACCATCTATTTCTTCCAATTGCATGCTTACTTGGATGGTTAGTTGGCATTAAAAAAAAAATCATTTCCTTTCATCTTCGCTTATGTAGATGGTGCGTTTGCCCTTTTTTTTTTTTTCCCCCCTCTTCTTACCTCTTTCCTACTTGAGCATTTCTTCTCCCCTCTTTCTTCCCACAATCGACGACTTCTAATCACAAAAATTATCGATGGACTTGTAATCACAGACGTGGATCACCTCACTGCGAATTCCTTCAACCCATCAATCTCTGTCACGATGGACGCTGTATTCTCACTTGTGACCATGATGAGCGACTGACAAATATACGTCTGGAGGAGACAGTCTTGACCCACCACACCTTGCAGGCCTCATCGTACATAGCGGGCTGCACGCATTCATACGTAGCTTCATCAGTTCGTAATTTCAATTTCATAAGGTATGAGTTTCTCACTGACTTCACTCCATTTTAAACTTATAAATTAAGTCGGGATCAATGGTAGACGGATCGATGTGTATCAGATTACTAATAAACGTCAAAAATCCAAAAAAGAGTGATTCACAATTTTTTTTCTCTTCTATCAATAACTACGAGAGTTTATATATCATTTTCCATCATAAATAACTTAAAAATATTAATAACTACGAGAGTCTATATATCATTTTTCATCATAAATTACATAAAATATTACTACGTAATTCCTAATAAGGTTTTCGGAACATTTCAAAATGTGTCTGATGTATAGTACACACTACGGATACCACCACTAGTGTGAGTTGTCTCCATCACTTCCAATTTCCAAAAGACTGGCAGTTGTAACAGCACAAAGTAGAAGAGTATTCAAAGCTGGGGCAGCCAGCAGGTTACTGCTTAAGCTAAAAGAGCAATGGTCACACAAAAGCAAAGACACCTCAAACAAAACCATTCTCTTTTAACACAAAAGCTCCACCTCCCCCCTGGAAAAAAGGGTAATGGTGGGGTGATGAGAGAGAGAGGTGTGATTGAGAGTATAAAATTTAATGCAATAATCAATTAATATTAATTCAGTGGGGACAGTATTGACTCTTTATAGTTCAATAAGTGAGAAAATAATTATAATCATATACTATATTGTTTTTTTTTTTTTTAATGAGTGAGAGGGACTTAAGGTCCCAGAAGCTAGTTGTGCCTACAAGTGGCGTGACTTGAAGCATCACGTGGAGGAGGGGAGTCAAGCCATTCGGAGGATCTTCAAGAATGGTAGTACCCCATGGAGTGGTTTGACCCATATTAGCGAGGAAGGCTGCACATTGGTTGCCTTTCCGAATAATGTGGACAACTTCAATGATTTGGAACTGATTCAATAGTATATTACATTGTAATAGAGTCAGTAGTACTAAAAAAAAAAAAGTCATGGTGAAACCGGAAACTCTGGTTATAAAAAAATAATAAAAAATAAAAATAAAAAGGGGTTTGGGTGAGGGGGTGTGGGTAGGGTTGAGTGGAGTGGGTGAGAAAAGCTTTGATCACAAGTGTATAAATACACACATTCTCTGATTGTCTTGAAGCATTCAAATTCAGATAGACCTAAAACCTATTTTCTTCATGTTCTTGTTTCTCCCATCTTCCATATAACCAGAGATCTTTCTTTCATCATCATATCTGTGTATATCACTATATATATCTGTATGTATATATTATATATGCACATACATCGCTTTCTTGTTGCCTCTGATTCTCATGGAGACAGCGACACTACTCACCTCCCTCCAAAATTCACCATCCTTGATCCCTGCACTCCTCTTTCCCTTTTTCTCTTTCTTTATTCCACACTTTTTTCATTTCTATATTCTCCTGTGTTGTAAATCCTCAACAATTTCAAAAAGTTTTCTTTTTCTCTTCACTGTACTTGCATGATTGGGTTAGGGTTTCAAAAGGTTGAACAGCTGCATCTGTCTGCAGGGCTGTATAACCTGTAAGCTTGATCTTGTTTTTTCCCCATCTGATCTTGTTGAAACTGTTGGCAAGCAGATCTTTTTTATGGGTTTAATGCTATATATAATCCCACAATTATCATTTTAACTGTACTATAGTTTTAGTTTGGATCTGTTTATGTTTTCCTGGAAATTGTTTGACCTGGATGTAGCTTAGCTTGACCTTTTTCTGCAGGATTTAGGGTTAGGGTTCATGCAAGCATTATATTATATTTCTGATTGTTTTGGAATAAAAAAAATAAAAAATAAAGGCACTTTCACAGTACTGACCTCAATTAATGATAATCGTACCCTTTGTTCATCCTCACTTCTTCTTCTTCTTCCTTTTTTATTTTTATTTTATTTTTTTTTATTATTTTTTATTTTTTTATTAATTTGATTTAACTTACATTAGTAGGATCAAATATCTGTATTCTTGGATCTTGCTATATGCTGATGTCTTAAAAACCTAGTATATATAGAAATTCTGGGATGTGTTTGTTGATGTAGAAATCCCTAGTTCTATATGTTTTGGATGATAATCATTTTTCCAGGCAATGTGGAGCAACTTGCTCTAAAAGATGCTGTTTTAGCTATTTCTTTTTCTTTTTCTCAGAAAAAAATTAAAAAAAAAATCAACTGTTATAGTATTATTTATTGTGGAAAGTTGTAAACTGCAGGAGTGCAGGGTATAATACAAATTCTGACAGTGAATTTGATTCGTTGCAGATGTCTTATGTTTCCAGCATGATTTAGTATGTGTTGTCTATGTGTTTCGATGGATTTGTATTTGGGATTAGATTCATAGTGCTTAGGAGCAATATAATGGAGGAAATGGTTGGAGAGAGCTTTCTTCAGTCCACTCATGGGTCGGGGAAGGGTTTGAATTAGCTGCCGACTCATTCATTCAAACACAGTAGATTGAAGTTAGTACGTTACTGTGAATGTGTGAATGATGCGGGAGATAAGTTTCATCCTTCCCTCGTCTGTGCTTGGACTGAAGGGAGCTCCCTCTTGCCGTAATCGTTACTTATATGTGTATGATTTTGTTGTTTCTGGCGATTGTGCTTTGTGTATTTTCTGATCTTAAGCTTTGGGTTTTGTCTCTTATGATTCGATATTATGACATATATAAATGCAAGTAATTATAATTGATTTAGTCAGTGGATTTTGGGGACTATGGTTGAGAAGCGATTGGGGTTCATGGTAATAAGATCTTCAATTTGTGTTCCTTTAATGGCTCTTTGCTTTTCGTTTTTCCCTAGTAGTATTTAGCATGCTGTTGAGATGAACTGAATACGAACTTTGCGTTATTAGTAGGAATGATATCCCGGTCCCTTGCATTTCATACATTATTAGCCAAGTGTCGAAGAAACTAAACTCATTTGAATCATATTCTTGCCTGTAAAGTGTTTCTATATGTGATTTTGTGATTAGAGAGATGTGGTTTCTTTCCTATTTAATGTTTCTTGTTTTCGATTTCTTCGTATGTTGTTTGTTGTGCTCGGCAATGGGATAAGACCTAATGAAAAGCTGATTATTGGCTTCTGTTTCTTGGTAGTCTGATGTTATTGCAGAGTAAATTGATCGGTTTAGGCTCTCGAGAGCTTCCATTTCTGAAGTGGAACTCAGAGATCGGTCACTGGTAATTACTTTGACTTTGCTCTGAAACTAAAATCGATCTATTGATAGATTTGTGTAGTTTGCTTCCTGGGAGAGTTGTGATTTGTGAACCGGTATGTTTTCAACATCACAACGTTATTGTGTTGATCTTTGTGGCACTACTTTTCCTGCGTTGCTTCACTGTTTCAGTCGAACCAAACCCCGACTTTTGCTTTGTTTTTCTTGCTATTGTTCTCAATAACTTCTCGTGTTTAGTTTCTTCACCTCAGAGGTCGTTTGGGGTTTTCTCAAAAATTTAATTTTTGATAAAGTAATTCTGAGTTTTTTTTTATATCTTTATTGCTAGTAACAATTTGTTTGGAGAAGTATACACATGGGATGTGGTTTGGATTTACTCATTTACTTCTCCTGATTTCGAAGTACCGTATTCTCAATTTACTAAATTTTCAGAAAAAAAATTGAACTTTCTTCTAAGTACCAAAGGCTTGATCAAACTAAAACCTATCTATCTTTGATATGATGTTAGGTTATTTGGTTGGAAACCTCTTTTTCATATGATGTATAGGGCATTATAAGACTTGCTAGTTGATTAATCTAATCGATTCAACTCCATGTTAGGAGGGATTTATAGTTTACTCAAATCATTTTTACATAAAATATCAAGCAAGTCTTTGCGATTGTCTCATGTGAAATGTGTAATACTTTTAAACTATTAAAAGTATTACACATCTCACGATTTTATGCGAAATTTATTTTGAAATAGAGTTTTACTACATGCATTTTCAAATACCCATCAATTTTACTCACTATGTGGCGGGTTCTATTAAGTTATATTTTCATGTGGATCTCAATAAAGTGTATACATCAAGATAATAAATTGTAACCGAGTCATTAGTACTAAAAAAAATTATATATATCAAAATTTTGTGTGTAATAATAAAAGTTGAGAGTATAAATTGGGAGTAAATATAAATTTTTTAAAAATATCTAGCATATCTTTAATCTATATACATGGCATTGGTACTTGTAGCTAAGAAAATACTTATTTATTGAAGTTTATTGAAATTTGTGAACATTTTTCAGAGAAAATGTGTTCATGTGGTGTTTCAAGTACAATGCGGATGCTATTGTGTCTATTACTATATTCCACCAACTTTGATACTCTCCACCATCCAATTTTTATTATCCAACTTGATTGCACACACCAACCAAGTTGTACTAAGCTTTTTAAATGTCAAAATTAAAAAAAAAAAAAAACTCTTAAATACACCCGACGAAACATATGTTTTTAAACATTTGTGTTTGGTGCTTAATCTAGAAAGAATGCGTAGTTTTGGTGTGTGGTTGTATTGTAAGGTGTTATTAATCTTTTGTGTTTTATGTATTGTAATTAATTAGTTATGGTTGGTCATTATACTCACTGTTTCATTTTATGTGTGAAGTAACGAAGTTTTACCTATGACTTAATCAACACGATTTTTGTCATTCAATGTAGTATCTGTTCATAGTTACTTTCTCAACCAAATGATGCACAAAGAGTCAATATCGTCTATACTGAAGATCGAACCCACCCTCTCCGATGTGAGAATGCAAACGAATGTTTCTAGACCACAAGGGTCTTTGGCGTCATTCTAGGTCAGTTAATCTGTCATTTACACATTATATACTTGAGAAGTGTTTGCACACAAAAATAAAATATAGAATTCGTGAAGTGAGAATATATGAAGTTGTAAAAGTAGAAGTGTTTTATTTTATGGATTAATAATAAAGAGTGCCGTCAATCAGACTAATGAGCGGCTTTCATGGCCTCGGTGTGTGTTGTTTAAGGTGCATAAACACATCTTTTAACGATGCAATTGATGTACCAAATATTATTATATGTTTGTATTTGTACTTGTGTTGCCTGTTTAATGTACTTCAGACTTCAAGATTCTTGTTTTGTTTTAATCTAATATTAAAACCACTTCATTGTGAATATCAATGAACCAAAGTACACCTATTTCCTCTATACCCTCTTCTTAAATATTCCCCCTTTCCGATTCATTTTAAGTATCTAGTTCACGTTTACGAGATTTTATTCAAATTATTTATAATTTAACTTGGTATTTGTATATTTAAAAATTTAAAAATTATATTAAAATATTATTAAATGTAAAATGTCCAATTTTGAAACTATTTTAAAATGTTTTTTAAAAATCAAATAAGAAAGAGTTGAATTCATTAATAAACAATAAACATATAACAGATAAAATAAGATTGATGAAATATTTATTCTTGTATGTTTAAAAAAAAAATTAACTTAAATTCAGTTGTGACTTTTTGTTACAATATTTTTGTTGTCTAAAACTATAAAAAATTAACTTAACTATTTTTGTTACAATATTTTTGTTGAATTATAAAAAAGCTATAAATTTTGTTTCGTAAAATATGGAGATTATAACACCCTCTTGATTGAGATTATCGAACAAGGTCTTTTTAATGTGTTTTACCTCTCGTGTCGTTTTGGATTATTACACAATAATTGGATTACTCTATGCACTTCACTGCAAACATGAATGAGAAAAAAACACAGGGTGATGGAATGTGTAGATTGGGTCTCTTGTGTGCGCACGAAGACTAGGGTCTGACTAATGTGGTAATTGTGCAACTCGCGATTACTATGTAGTAACTCTAGGAGCGGGGTCTTGTGAGCTCAGAATTAGTCCGCTAATACTGAGATAACATAAGTATTTTTTTTTTAAATAACATAAGTAGATTTAATAATCTAATACTCCGTAATTGTTTAAGTTTGATCAATTTTGAATTTGATCAATGAAGTACATGTACAATAATATAATTGTGACATCAATGCTGAAATTAACCCTAAATTATAATAAAAGCTGAAATTTAAAAATATAGCTCTTTTTTTTTTATTGTAAAGAAAAGACATGTGCAAGGAAGTATATGTATATTAGTATTATTTTGTATGTTGGCATGGATTTATGTTTTCTTAATCACTTGAGTCTGCAAAATGTCTCATGATATTATTATTATTATTATTATTTCTTTCTTGTCTGATATGTTGTTAAGGGTTTCCAGATCTTCAGTACTTAGCCATGTACTTTTGTATATTTTTTTTCCAAGCATGCATCTTCAAGCTATATATTATATAAAAGTCAATGATAGCAAAGTTCTAATAAGAATTTTAAACCGATGTATTTGTGTAATATGTTGTAAATTGTAATAATAGTAAGAATTTGGATAGTTTACCAACACCTTCTCGGTGGTTTGTGAACTGTTGTACATGCGTAAAATTTACAGTGTATACTCTTGGATAATAATTGAAATGTGAACTGTTGTACATGCGTAAAATTTACAGTGTATACTCTTGGATAATAATTGAAAGTAACTCTTGTAACAAAAAAATAAATAACTAAAATAAAAGAATTTGAGAGTTGCATTGTAATTTGAGGTTCCACAAGTGCGGACGCAATGAAGCCAAACTGAATCACCATTAATGAAGTTTGTCAAGTTGATAAGTTTAAGCTTAACATGAAGTTCTTCTCAAAAAAAAAAAAAAAAGAAAGAAAAAGAAGGTTAATATGATTTCTAAAATAGTTGAATCGAATCCATTCCTACCTGATAAAAGAGATCAGAATTGTTATTTGAGCATAGACACACTGTCGAATCTGGTATATTTCTCTCCTCTTTTTTTTTTTCTTGCCTTTAATTTGTACTTGATTTATTCATCTCGTTTTTTCAATAGAATATATAGAAAGCATGATCGATGTTGGGAGAGGATTGTTTAGGAGGAGACTTGGAAGATCGACCTCAACACCTTACCATCAAAATGTAGCGTCGAGTCAAGTATAAAGTAATTAATAAAGTTGTTCTTTTGTATCTAGCTACCGCATATAATTTTTTAGCTAGTGTTAAACGTTTGATTCAGACAAATTAATAATATGATATTTGTTTTTTCTTGTGCAGAGTATGGAGTTTTAATTTATTCTTTGTGATTGGTGAAATCGTTGCCCAATTGATCTCTCAATATTCTGAAAATAAGCCAAGTACAGCAACAACTAACAGCTACTCTGATCTTCTTGGTTGTTTTCCCCTTTGTATTTTGTTTTTGTGAAGGAGATTGTTGTTCTGTTATTAGTTTGTGCATGAAAACGACATTTGGCTCCAGCCAACATATCTATCGCCCATGTATAGTGACAAGAAGATACAACAACCGACTCTGAACATGTAACCTAAACCACACCGAAAGCGATAGCGATACTTGGGTAGAGCTTCTCTGGTAGTTTCTCTACGTCTTAATCTAGTAAGTAGTAACCCCTCACCCTACTTAAAAAAAAAAAAAAACAGACCCTAACTCTACTACAAAAAGTAGCTCATGAGTGGAGGTTTGATCGAATTTAAGTACAACTCCACAATCTTTTGTGGAGCCGATGTGAGATTGTATCAGATAGCCTCAAAACCCGGCTCAATAGAATTGTGGAGGGATAAATCATGATAATTTATCTGATTAATAAATACTAGACTTTAACTTATTGCGCTAAAAAAAAATCCATCTCATTTTCTAGATAGATGGACTACACAAGTATATCTTACATATGAATATATGATATACTCAATAGAGGTAAATTATATTATGGATCATGATTTACTTTGTATTGTAGATTCTAGTACAAAAATAACTTTTACATTCTATACCTTCAGAAATTGAAGATAGATACATTAATGTAAGTATAGTTAATGTTTATTTGTTGATGTGACATTATTTAGAAAGTCAAACAAAGAAACCATTTTATATTCATTCAATAATATCCGTGATTTAGCTAATCTCATCAAAATCAACTCGAAATCTTACTACTACAGCATCTTGTTTGCTTGTAGGCCATATCATTCCCTGATGGAAATTGGAAGCAAACATATACAGTTACTAGGAGGCCGTTCAATCTCTGGGGCCTTCCATTTTGTTCAAACCAAATTAATTGTGAAAACGACAGAGAAAAGAGATACCAAATCCCACCAATAGGATCACAAATCCCAGCTATTGGGTTGTCTTCAACTTGCCCAAGATTTTTTTATTTTTAGATATTTCTACTGATTAAGTGTAGGAGTCTCTGGACTCTTTGTTCACCTGGCTAGCTAGCTAGCTTGCTGAAGTGTACAGAACAGAAACTTGTGAGTATATATAACTTCAGGTATTGTTAGTTTCTGCATTAATTATCTTGCATAACAAATTAAATGATGAGTTCTTCTAGTAACAAGAACAGCATGCCATGCGCTGCATGCAAGCTTTTACGTCGACGGTGCACCAAATATTGCATTTTCTTGCCCTACTTTCCCCCCACTCACCCGGAGAGGTTTGCTGCTGTTCATCAGATCTTTGGTGCCAGCAACATCACCAAGATGTTGCAGGTAACTCTTCTGATCTTTTGCTAGAAATGGGGAAGTTTTTTGGTTAATATGGCTGGAATTTAGGGTGTGCACGAGGTAAGTGACCTTAGCCGGCAAATGATCACAATAAGGTAAATCACCTTAAGTTGTTTATAGCTGACCGGCTCAAACCAAGAAGTCTAGTAGACCAGGTGAGCTTATTAGCTCAAACCAAGAAAGCTAATTAGTCGCTACCACTGGGAGTTGGAATTAGAACCTTGTTGTTATCAAAATCAACAGCCTTGGCTAGGGTTGCCCCTTTTATTACTTATATTAATTAGTTTAGCTATAACTGTTAAATCCCCTTCCTATGTAATAAATAATCTTTGTATTTATGGCTAGAATTTAGGTGTGCTCGAGGTAAACTCCACCTTATGGCCTTAGCCTACAAAGGACCACAATAAGGTAAATCACCTTAAGTTGTCTATAGCTAATCGGCTCAAATCAAGAAGGCTAGTAGACCAGGTGAGCTTATTAGCTCAAACTAAGAAAGCTAATAAGCCGCTACCACTGGGAGTTGAAGTTAGAACTAACCTGGCCTTGTTATCAAAATCAATAGCCTTTGCTAGGGTTGTCCCCACTTATTACTTATATTAGTTTAGCTATAACTGCTAAATCCCCTTCCTATAATAAATACTCTGATCTTTGTACTGAAAAAGACTTCACATTCTATAAATACTTAGTACACTTGAGCTCCTGATAACTCCCACACTCTAAGTGATAGTCTCTAGCTTTACTTACAAGTTTTAATTCGCGTTCTTATTATCTATTTTCGTTTATATAAACAGGAAGTGCCTGTTGACAGTAGAGCAGATGCAGTGATGAGCATGGTGTATGAAGCCACAGCAAGGCTGAGGGACCCTATCTATGGCTGCGTCGGCCTCATTTCTGTCCTGCAAAAGAACGTTTTCGAGTTGCAATCCAAGCTAAACGAATCAGTTGCAGAGACAATGGCCCTCAAAACCCAGCTCTCCAGTGTCCTCTCAGCAAGCCTCCTCTATGATCCTGCACTTCCAGACACCATGCTTCTAACATCTGACCTATCAAACTCATCACTAGCCACTGAGTTCCTCAATCCCGAGCCTTACATCTAGAGGTGGCCATCTCCCGGGCCTGAGCCATTTGCCGGGAACTCTTTGCCTTAGAGGACTGAGACCGGCCCTCTACAAGGCGGTCCTGGGAAATCCCGGCCTGGCCCTTCGAGTCAATTCAGGATTGGTTTGGTCCTGAACCAACCCGTGGTCATGTGTACTTGTGCTTATAAATGAGTTTCAACTAGGATATTAGATGAGTTTTTCCACTTCTGGTACCACGACTATTCAACTATTTTCACATTTGGTTTCTGACTATTAATTTTTTTACATTTGGTTAAGTCTTGCTAGTTGCTATATTTGGTCATCCGGCCTAATTTTTTTTTATCATCGGTGACCAAATTTGTATCTCTATATTATTGAACACGAGTGCACAATAGTAAAGTGACTTATCTTGAAGAACAAAGTTGTCATTTTCTGTGACATTTTCCAACTAAAGAATTGGTCACCGGTGACAAGAACTTAGGCCGAATGATCAAATGTGACAAAGTTTTAAAAGTCGTCGGACTAAATGTGAAAAAATTAATAGTCAGGGACCAAATATGTACATTATCCAATAATCGTGAGACCAGATGCAGAAAAAATCGATATTAGATGAACTTCAACTCGAGTACTATAGTAGAATTACCAGTCAATGTTATATAGTCAGTGTAATGGTCTAAGAGCTTATTACATATAAAACCACTTGACAAACATGAGGGGTGATCATTAAGGCATACTCAGCTGTATCTAAGTTAATAACACTGTGCTAATGTATTCAAATTCGCGGTTTAAATGAAACTTAAAAGCACAGGTAATGGCAACAGGGGAAAATAAGTAGTTCAGTGCAGATTATTGGTTTCAACAAGGGGAAATAGATAGTTCAGACTGTAATATAGTGCGGTTTATAAGTTTCAAGTTTGATAGGCTGCAATGCTGCATGCATCTGCAAGCCATCATCGTTCTGGAAAAGACGACGAAAGCTATTTACAAAGAGCCAGGTTTCTCAACCTGGAGGGCTCGGAGAATTTATCTCATGGTTTATTAAGTAATAGGGGGTTATTGTCGTTATCACCTAGTAACCTCCTTGTATGTATGCATTCAGTCGGTCCAGCTCGACCCTGTGCTCAGTCACCACAGCACGAACAACGTCCCCAATGGACACCATCCCCACCATTCCCGAGTCATCAATGACTGGGATGTGCCTAATACGGTTATCTGCTCGAGCAACAAGACACCAGTGCCATCAGCATAAGCTAGCGTGGTAAGTGGTAACAACCGGATATATGGTGTAATAAGGGGGTAAAGAGAAGGAGGAGAAATTCGAAAACGCAAATTCTACCTGTCATCAGCTGCATCGCTTTCAGAACTTTGGTTTGAGGTGCAACCGTAATGAGCTTGTTCTACAAAAAAGTGTTTTAAGGAAAATGGGTTATGCATTACTCCACTTTTGCTGTCGAACAGCACCATATAGCACGGGGAGAATACGATTGACTACACAACTTCAATTTTGATTGGAAAAGAACAGCATATCGAGTGTACATACCTCTTCAGTCATAATGTCCCCAACCTTGGTTGATTTCGAAGATCGTCCCTGTACTATGATTTTCCTGAGGTAATCTGGCATAAGAATTAAGATATAATCAGAATGAAGCTGCACAACTTTTCTAAATTTGGGGCAACCCCAGCTAGGTTTGTTAGCCGTTGACTTGGTAACCACAATATTACAGGTTAGACTCCCAGCTGGATCGGCCTATTGGCCTTCTTAGTTTAAATCAGTCAGCTGCTGGTTTACCAAAACAAACTCTTCTAAATTCTAACTGCCGCATTGTCAATTTCAAGCAGCATTCGAGACGCAGTTCATGTCTCTCATAAGATTTGTACAGCATGGATTATCTATCTTTTCACCTCTTTCAGTGATAATCCCGGCAATTGACTTCTGCTCCCCGGGTTTAACCACCACCAAGGCTCCTACGTTGTGGTGAGTCATCTGCAAATGGGAAATTTACCAGATTTTCATATTAAACTCGACTTACATTTAGCCAAACAAGTGTACATCTTACATACATGTAGGTTGCAATTAAATTTGTTTCACGAAATTTCAAGTCAACTGAAAACACGAATGTGGCTATTACTACGCATCAGCAAATTCTTGATTGTTTTGCTTCTACCATAAACAATCAAGGAAGAGAGTGATTAATGGCATTACAAATAAAGCGGCAAAATGCTCACCGACTTCACAGCATCATAAACGCTGTCATCTGTAGTGCACCACAGCCACGACCCGTCTGCTCCTTCGCCCTTGGATTTCAGAACATCAGAGATCGTGGTGCTCTCGAAGCCATGCTCTTCAATACGAGCAGCTGATGTCGACTCACGACAGGCAAACATGAGCGGCCGCATTGCTGGATTGCCCAAGCGGACATGTCTCAAGACCGCAGCCTTGAGCACATTCCCCTGAGAAAAGAGTGCTTGAAATCCTCTCTGCATCTTAGCTACAAGCAAACAAGATTCTGCATTTAAATTTGGAAAATCATGATTTCACTATAAGGCATTCTTGCCCTACAAATGATAGATATAAAGCCACAGCATTTTGACTAAGCTCTATAAATCGAGAAAATAAAACGAAACATTTTCTTAACTCTCCTATTTCCATTCACATATTCACCCAATTGCGAGGGCAAAATCTCCAATGAGACCATCTCATGGATCATAATCGTGAGACAAGTCAAGTTTTCATAAGTATTATAGTTTTTGTAATAAGTAAGTCTTCAATTCATAAATAGTATTATCCCGAATTAGTATTACACTTTTTTTCATAACTAACCCTTCAACCCCTAAATATTACCATTTTCATAACAATCAATTTATCTTTCATTAATTTTACATTTTTCATTATAAGTATTACTCCGTACATTTTTATTTAAAGATACGTGAAACGGTTTCACCCAACTGTGAGACATCAACACTGTAAAAAACCCAGATTAACACTGATTTGGAAAATAAAAATTTAAAATAAAGTTGGAAGTTGTAATGGTGGAAATCTTCATAGACTTATAAAGCCCTGGAAATTGTCATAGAGAAGACAGTTCAACCATTGGTAGGATTAGAACTTTTTTGCCCAATTTATCAAAAAGGCTACTAGTATTAGAACTTTATTTTCTAGCTTCAAAGGATCCTAATAAATAGAAATAAATAATCTAAAAGTATAAACTATGCTATCTAGTGATCTAGTATGAGCAAGTACAGGCAAATTTTTGCAAAGAAAAAAAAATCTAATCTTCATCTGACAAAACTTTTATCTTCAAAGTAAAATCTGCCAGCCACTGACTGCTTAAGTTTCAGCTTATCCACTAAGAAGATGCATAAACATTCAAGATTTACAAGACCATTGAATCTTAATCACAATCAGGAAACAAAGAAGATTGGGGAATCAGAGAAGCATCAGCGGAAGAAGCTTACCTGATGAGTGATCTTCTTTGCTTTCTTGGCTTAGGTTCAAGCACAGAAAAAGGGGGAAAATGAAGCTCAGAAAAACAGGCTTTTTAATTAAGAATGGGTTTGCAAGAATTCTATGGTCCCTGGAATTTATTTATCTGTTGGCTGCAAATGGATTGATAGTTATAAATCTAGTACAGGGACACTTGTAAAGATGTATTGGGTACACTATCACTCACTTTTGTCAGCATCCACGAGGGGATCATGACCCTCTACCCATGCAATGGTCATGTGAAAGCTCCTCTGATGCTGTGAGGGGTCGGTTGTCCTGTAGTATAAAACAATACATCAATAAATAAATATTTTTTTTATAATACATGATTCTTAATTTCATCTCTTGAGGTGTTTGGTAAATAGCTCTTAGCTATTAGCTGATAGTGATAGTTGATTGAGTTAAAGAGTTTGACTAGTTGATAATATTAATTGATTGTAGAAAATTATTTGATAAATTAGCTGATAGCTTATTACCTACAAAATTACTTTCTCAAAAAATTAATCGGAAAAATTACATACCCTTCTTGGTCACAATGATGCACATCCCATCACCTCTCTTAATGTTTAAGCAATTTAAAATTTAAATAGCTTCTAGGCAACTATTTTTTATGAGTAATTCCCCCACACCCCTACTCACCAAAAAGATAATAATAAAAAAAATAAAAATTTAACTTACTATTTGTTTACTCATATGAAAAAGAACCAATCATATAACAACTTAAAGTGAGATCATTGGGTATGATATTTATTTTAATATTATTATAATCATAATACCAATGTGTATGGTATACATAGAAAAAAACAATTGTTAGTAGTAACATATAACACATATACAATATTATAGTTAGAGAATAATGTAATGTGATAAAGGGCGCAATGTTAACTCATTTAAGTTTAGCCTGTCAATCGAAATTGAATGGAGAAGTAATCCAAGTAATTGAGTCAATACTTGAGCAAGAATAATGACACGTAAAAAACTGATGTGGGCATCAATTTAAGAATAATACTAGCGGTGGTACGCGCGTTGCGCGTAATGCAAGGCCCAAAGGAGATTTATATATATAATTTTAACACAAAATATATGTTCAAACTTTTTCCATTAAAAAAAAACATAACATTTTAATATTGACATTATGAGCATAATAGAGTAATAGATCATGATGAAATTATAAGAGAAGATTTATATGTTTCAATTTTTCTCCTTAATTACTTGCGGCCTTTACTACCTTTGCACCTGACATTGCCATATATTAGAGTTTTCCGTTGTGATTATGGTGTCGATCTCAGCCTGGACTAAAGTGTCGGTGGTGGAAATACGAACGATCTCAGCCTGGACTAAAGTGTCGGTGGTGGAAATACGAACCTAACCGTACTTAGTATATTTAGAGTTTGCCGTTGTGATTATGCCGTCGTACTTAGTATATTTAGAGTTTGCCGTTGTGATTATGCCGTCGAACTGACCTAAGACTTAAGTACCGATGATAGAACTACGAAATTAAGTCCGGACTTAGTACATTTTTATATGTTATTACAATTTTCTAAGTATGACTTAGTACATTTTTATATGTTATTACAATTTTCTAAGTATAAGGCTTTACATTTTTATATGTTATTACAATTTTCTAAGTATAAGGCTTATCATTTTTATATGTTATTACAATTTTCTAAGTATAAGGCTTATAACCTATACAATTTACAATTTCACATTACACAAAAATTTTATAAATTCTAAAAAATTTTGCTCTTGCATTTCTGTTTTCGCATGCTGCACGTCAGCCACCTATCCACCACTTTGTTTTTGCTTTTCTGGTGTTTGGTTGTTCCAAATTCATACTATCCATAACACTTTCCTTGCATAGTTTCATTTTCATTTTCCAATGCTTTCACATTTAGCATGCTGCTTGCTATTTCTCTTTGTTTTTGGTTGAAGACATTTTATGTTAACAAATACAAAGTAAAATTGTACAATTTTATCAAATCCAAAATATAATTAAAATACAACTGTAAATTAATAAGTGTATTTGTATAGATAAGACTTCAATTACATATTGTGGTTCACTTTCTTATATCAACATTAACAAAGAGTAAAAAGTGACAATAAGCATACAGTTACTCATCATGAATACATCAAAAGAACATAAAAAGTAATCCCAACATAGATCCATATAAGTTTAACATTAAATGTTTATTTGAACATATGTAGTACGTATGTTTAAACTGACTATCTATATTTATAGTTTTAGGATAGGAATATGGATATATAACAATTACGGAGTAAATTATAGTATTAGTACTGATCGAATCGAAGATTCCTTTCCATCAGGGTTTCAGTCTTTGTCTCCTAAAAACTCGTTTAGACGATCATGCCATTTGATCCTTTTTTATTTTTTTTTTTGTTCTTTGTCTCCTTCAAAACATTGGGTTGCAGATCAGTACTTAAATGTATTCTCATATATACTGCAAATAGCCACATGTAATTTCAGCCCAATCTAAATAATTATATTGATAGACCACCACCAGCAGCCCATATCAAAACCACCTAAGCCCAATAGCTATTCTAATAAACAACCCAATCCTTCAACGAAATAAATCCTAATTCTTTCATTGAATCTGAACTGCCAAGCAAAATAACAGAACAGATGTGAAGTAAAAAAAAAAAAAAAACAGATTTGAAAATCAAGAGCACTTTGTATTATTGTATAATTCCATCACAACATCCACCATATTCAATAGAGAAATGTCATTGTTTGGGTCTTGTTTTTTGTTTTATTCTTCTTGTTTTTGTTTGGGGGGGGGGGGGGG
>NC_044929.1:21398289-21399086 GCF_003576645.1 Ipomoea triloba
ACACTTAATGCATTGAAAAAGCAAACACTTAGAGCAAACTAAGCTTAGTTCATAGACTCAGTAAAAATGAAGTCTTTAAATCACAAAATTCTCATTCTTTAACTAATACATGCACTACTGTATGCAACGAAATAACAAATATATTTTCCACCTCATCTATTATTATATTTTCGTGCCTTTCTCTCTGTGTGAAAGAATGCAAGAAACAAACATATATTTTCATGTCTCTCTATCCGTCTACAACAGCACAAGGAACACAAATATATATAGATACATGAATAGTGTGAATGAAAAATAATAAGGCTGATATGAATACATGAATAGTGTGAATGAAAAATAATAAGGCTGATATGAAAAAAGAATAGTGTGAATTGAAAAATAATAAGGCTGATATGAAAAAAGAATAGTGTGAATGAAAATTAAAGACGATTGCTAGGTGGCCACTAAAAATAATAAAAGCAATAATGAGCTAGTGAGTCATCAGTGGGAATAAAGCTAATATGTTAGGTAAAAGAACGATGAGGGAAGCAGATTAATAATACAAATATACAATAATATATTATAATATATATAAACCTTCACGGCTTCACCTGCTCAATTAAACTAAATAATATGGATCTACCTTCTTGTTGCTTTCTTGTATGGTTTGTCTTCGTTTTTAAGCGATATGGGAAAGAAGCATAAGACCAAGCGTGTATAGTTTACCCTTTCTTTTTCTCTGATTAGTAAAACTATAATAAACAAAACATTATTATAGATTAAACACAACAAATAATATTGTCAAATATTAAAAAAAA